>NW_026869057.1:0-113627 GCF_020745735.1 Hemiscyllium ocellatum
ATTTGAGTTTCACAATCTGGGAAAAAGCTTCTTGCTATCCACCCGCACTATATTTCTCTTGATTTTGTAGACCTCAATCAGGTCCCACATCAACCTTCGTCTTTATCATGAAAGTAATCCTAATCTGCTCAATCTTTCTTCATAACCAGCAACCCCATACCAGGCAACATCCTGGTGAATCTACTCTGTACCCTATTAAAAGCATCCACATCCTTTGGTAATGTGGTGACCAGAACAAATGCAGTATTCTAAATGCGGCCAAACCAATGTCCTATGCAACTGTAACATGACCTGCCAATGCTTGTACTCAACATTCTGATCCAATGAAGGAATGCATGCATATGCCTTCTTGACAACTTTTACTGACCTGCGTTGCCACCTTCATGAACAATGGACCTGAGAAACCCAGATCTCTCTGTACATCAATTTTCCCCAGGACTTTTCCGATTACTGTGTAGTTTGCTCTTGAATTGGATATTCCCAAATGCATCACCTCGCATTTGCACAGATTGAACTCCATCTGTCATTTCTGTGAACATCACTCCAATCTATCTATATTCTGCTGTATTCTCTGACAACCCCCTTCACTATCTGCTACTCCCACCAATCTTAGTGTCATCTACAAACTTGCTAATCAGGCAACAATACCTCCTTCCAAATCATTGATATATATCACAAACTACAGTGGTCCCAGCACGGATCGCTGTTGCACACCACTGGTCATTGGTCTCCATGTTGAGAAATCCCCTTCCACTATTACTCTCTGTCTCCTGTTGCCCAGCCAGTTCTCTATCTATCTAGATAGAACACCTTGGACCCCTTGCAACTTCACCGTCTCCATCAGCCTACCATGGGAAATCTAATAAAATGCCTTACTCAAGTCCCTCAGTATCTTCTCCAGCAACTTCCCTAAAAACTAATGTAAGGCTCACCAGTCTATAATTACCTGGATTATCCCGCTATCCTGCTTAAACAGGGGACAACATTATCAATTCTCCAGTCCTCGGGACCTCACCCATGCTCAAGGATCCTGCAAAGATGTTAAGACCCCAGTTATTTCCTCACTCACATCCATCAGTAACCTGTGGTAGATCCCACCCGGTCCTGGGGCTTGTCTAACTTAATACCTTTTAAAATATGAAAAACTTCCTCCCTCGTTATGGCGACTTGACCCAGAACGCAAAGATCTATCCCGAACCTCAACATCCGTCATGTCCTTCTCCTTGGTGAATACAGATGCAAGATACTTGTTAAGAATCTCACCCACTTTCTCTGACTCCATGCATAACTTTCTTCCTTTGTCCTTGTGTCTTCCAAACATTTCTCTGGTTACCCTCTAGCTCCTTATATATTACATTAGATTAGATTACTTACAGTCTGGAAACAGGCCCTTCAACCCAACAAGTCCACACTGACTCGCAGAAGCACAACCCACCCAGACCCTACATTTACCTCTTCACCTAACTCTACGGGCAATTTAGCATGGCCAATTCACCTAACCTGCACATCTTTGGACTGTGCGAGGAAACCGGAGCACGCGGAGGAAACCCACGCAGACACAGGGAGAATATGCAAACTCCACACAGACAGTAGCCTGAGGCGGGAATTGAACCCGGGTCTCTGGCACTGTGAGGCAGCAGTGAGGCCACCATGAATAAAAGTTCTTCGGGTTTTTTCTCAACCCTGTTTGCTAAAGATATCTCATGACCACTTTTCGTCCTCTTAGTTCCTCGATATTTATTGTGAAATGTGGTTAGTGAAAAGAACACAAACATTTGTTTGTATGAGTGGGAACTCAGACCTTTACGAGGTGTTTTGCTCCAAAATATATTTGAAATCTGTCTCAGTGCAAATAAAAAGCAGGAGAAGAAACCTCTTGGGAAGAGTAATTTTCAGCCACTGTCCCCCCCAAAGTGCTTCTAAGGTAGAAAAGAGTGAGGATATGGAACAAGGGCACAACAGTAACTATGGGTGGTCTGAATATGCAAATTGGCTCAATTAATTAACTTGACAGTGATATCTCAAACAAAGATTCGTGGAGTGTATGAGAGACTATTTCTGAGAGCAGGACGTCATGGAACCAACCAGAGAATGGGCTAATTTAGTCTTGATATTATATAACAAGGAAGGATTGGTGTATGAGCTTTGCCTTGGAAGGAGTAACCACAACATGCTCGAGTTTCACATTCAGTTTGAAAGCGCAAAGACTGAGTCATAAATGGAGTTTTAGTGTTCGGCAATAATAATTATACTAGACGAAGGAAGGATTCACCCTGGGTGGACTGGGGTAGAAAAGAACAGTCAAAGGCAGTACAGATGAAGACGTTTGGCAAAAAAGTTAGGGAGATATTAAAGACCAAAGAGGAATTGCATGACAGAGAAAATCATCCATATCTTGATAAGGAAGTCAAGGATAACATGAAGGCAAATCCCAGGGCATTTCTTACTGCACAAGTTGGTCACACTGTGGAGGATCGGGCAAGTCAGTGGCCTCTTAGAGTTATGGCTGAATTCTTATGTGATAAACCCAGATAATGTTTGAGTGAGAAAGGTTCAAATCCTGCCATAGCAAGTGGCAGAGCTTGACTTCAAATCTGGAATTAAGAGACTGATGGTGGTTATGAATCGATTGCCAAGCAAAACTCACCTGGTTCACTCATGTCCTTTTGGGAAGGAAACGGCCATTCTACCGTCGATTCACCACTCTCAGGCTGAAGGCATTTCCCATTTACTCCGTTCTAAAAGATCTTCTCTTGACTCTCAGGCTATGACCTTGAGTCCTTTCTCTCTTAACAGTTGATGAATCTTCCCAACATCTACTCTGATGCGTCCAGTGAAGAGACCCAGTCCAGGTGGGAGTCGATCTCGGTCATGCTGCAGAAACATGACGGAGAGATCGAGAAATTCGGGCAGCGTGTCAGGGGAGCGAAGCAATGGGCCGCGGCCTCCGAGACCACTGCTGAGTCATCCATGGGTCAGGTCTGGGCCCTTGGACATCGAGTCCCGACCTTATTGGAACATATTAATGACCTCGGAAATCGAGGTCATCGGGAAAATATTCGGTTGCTGAGCCTTCAAGAATGGGAGGAGAAAGGGCAGCTTGTTGATTTCCTGGAGCAATGGCTCCCACAGCTGCTGAAATTGGAGTCAGAGCTGGGCTGGTTGCTGGTTGAGCGGACCCATCAGGTTGCTGTGCGCCAGCTCAGGTCGGCCCAGTGCGCCCGCCAGATCCTAGTTCAACTTCAAAATTAGAGGGAAAAACAGATGCTGCTAGAGTCCACCAGAGAGTTGGAAAAAGATCCCCTTGCCATCATGTACAAGGGCTCCAGGATAATGTTGTTCTCTGGCTGTGGTCCACAAGAGGAAGGCATTTGATGAGGCAATGAAGCATCTGAGGGACTTAAATATTCAACATTCTATGCGATATCCGGCAATGCTATGGTGCAGTCATGGAGGATCTGTATATGACTTCAGATCACCGGGAAAAGTAAACGAATTTCTGGATGCTCTAAATTGACTGCAGGATTTGAACTGTATGGATAATGACTTTATTTTGCCCCTCTTTTCTTTTTTCCTCCTCTTTTCTTCCTTTTTTCTCTTTTCTATCTTTCCCTGGTGGTGGTGAGGGAGGGGAAGTGTTAGTTCCTTAACGTTTCTATGGACTCTTTTTGTGTGGTTTATTTGATTATTGGGGGACGTTTCTGAATTGTTTTTATTTGTTTGATTATTACTTGCTGAGATTGTAATTTTATAATTTTATATATTTTCATCTTGTGTTGTTTTGCTAAGTGTATCGAGGTGTTGGTGTGGGGGGGGGGTCGCTTCTGTCTTATAAAATGTTGGAATTTATTTACTCTACTTTGTAATGCCTGGGCCGAGGGCATGCCTCTGGCTAGGAAATGTTCTGGTGGGATTATTGGAAGGTAGTAGTGCCTCCTCTGAAGAAGGGGGAAAATCTCCTTTTGACTATGTTTAATGTTATTTGTTTTTAGGAATAGTTCTTAGTTGTTTTGATTCAGCTGTTATAAGGAGTGTTTTATGTGTGAATCATTTTTGTTTTTTATTCAATGTATTTTGGGTGGTGTTCTCCCTCCTGGAGGACATCGGGCTTACTCGGACTATCATGGCTAGTCATTCGTATAGGTGGTGCACCTGGAATGTCAAGGGAGCCACTCATTAATCAAAAGGAAAAAGATATTATCAAGTCTTAAAAAAAAAGACAGGGTGGATGTAGCCCTTCTACAGGAGACACATCTACTTGATAAGGAGCATTCAAAGCTGCAACAGGGTGGATTTGGCAAGGTGTTCTTTTCATATTTCAGCTCAAAAAGTAGGGGAGTTGCTAATCTTACTGGTAAGAATCTCCCTTTCCAAATGCTAAGCCAGATAAAAGATGACTGAATGATATATATTAATTAAAGCCCTAATATATGGAGAGGAATATGAGATTTTGAATCTCTATTGCCCGCCGGTGACCCACTTACATTTGTAATGGAAGTGATCTCCAAGTTGATGGCTCTTGGGGTGCGCCATACTATTAGAGGGGGAGATTGTAATTGTATCATTGACATGGGTGGACAGAATACCTAAGAGCTCTGGGCATATCTTTGAGATCTAGGTGTTGGCAGATCTGAGTAGGGAGTTGTGGCTGGTAGGTGTGTGGAACTGTCTTCACCCCGAGGGTAGAGACTTTACTTTTTATTCTTATCCACACAAGTGCCATACCAGAATTGATATGTTTCTTTCCCCTCGACCCTTTTGAACTCAATATTGTTTTGTAAAGTAGGTAATATAACTATTTTCAAACATGCCGCAGTATTTTTGAAGGTTAAGATTGGTGATGATAAAATAGCTTTCTGACATTGGCGTATGGACCTTTCCTATTGAAGGATAGTAAGTTCATAAAATATTTCTCGCAGGAATTTAAAACCTTCCGGGATATCAACTCAAACACAGCCAGTAACCTTTTGGTGATGTGGGAGACGGTTAAGGCATATGTGCGAGGCTTGGTTATCTCATATTCTGTGAGTCCGAAAAGACAAAAGGGAGAACAACAGTGTCTGCTCGAGGCTCGCCTGAAGGCGGGTGAGACAGCGTATGTGGATAGACCTCCATTACTAAACTACAGCTGATCACAGCCCGTTAGGCAAATTTGAATACCACACTTACTCAAACAGCAAAGAGGGAGATATTATTTGCGAAACAGAGATTATTTAAATACGGTTACAAGCCTGGCAGGTATCTAGCATACGTTGCCAGAAAGAAAAAGGCTTCCCAAGCCAATACGCCTATTAGAAAGAGTGCTGGTACCCTCACCTGTGATCGTGAAATGAGCAATGCAGCCTTTAGAAAGTTCTGTTTCAAATTGTATAGGCCAAAGGGCTGTGAGGATAGAACGAGGAAGATAGAGTCTTTTTTAAAAAAGATTTGGCCCTCCAGGACCTAACCTCAGAGAGGGTGTTGTTCTTGAATGCCCCCCCGGCAACCCAGGAAATGCAGGATGAGGTAAGGCCGCTCCAGAGTGGCAAAGCGCTCGGACTAGATGGATTCCAAGCTGAGTTCTATAAAGAATTTATTGGGGAATTAGCCGGGCCACTTAAAAATATATATAATTATTCACATAGTCAGGCCTGCCTCTCGCCTTCTCAGAGAGAAACAAATATTTCTCTCATTCTTAAGAAGGGAAAGGCCCCAGATGACTGCTCTTCGTACAGACCTATATCCTTGTTGAATGTGGATTTTGAAGTTCTCACAAAAATATTGGGCATTAAGACTGGAGAGGGTTCTACCATTTGTTATAAAAGAGGACCAGACGGAGTTTATAAAGAGCCACAGATCAACTAATAACATTAGAAGAGTCTTAAATATGGTATAAGCCTGCCAGGAGGGAGCGATACTTGTATTAGTTATCTCCCTAGAGGCAGAGAAGGCATTTGATTGGGTAGAATGGACATATCTCTTTTAAGCTCGGGAATGGTTTCATGTTGGAGAGGTCTTTACTAAATGACTTACTTTATTAATTAATGATCCCAAAGCAGCGGTTTAAGTTTGGACAGTGTTAGCATTGGGAGAGGTTGTCGACACGATTGCCCTCTCTCACCATTATTATTTACACGAGTGATTGAGCTGTTGGTGGAAGCTATATGAGCTGACCCTAATACAATGGTTTTGGAGGTTAGATCGGGTAAGCACAAAATTACTCTCTATGCAGATGGTGTCCTCCTTTTCTTAAATGGTCCATTGACACCTGCGCCCTGCTTAATTCAAGTGGTTAACTTATTTGATTAGATTAGAACCCACCCATACCTCTAAATTTACCCATTACCTAACATTACGGGCAATTTAGTATGGCCAATTCACCTGACCTGCACATCTTTGTGACTGTGGGAGGAAACCGGAGCACCCGGAGGAAACGCACGCAGACACGGGGAGAACTTGCAAACTCCACACAGTCAGTCGCCTGAGTCAGGAATTGAACCCGGGTCTCAGGCGCTGTGAGGCAGCAGTGCTAACTACTGTGCCACCGTGCTGCCCACTATGTTCTCACGTTATAAAATCAATTTAATGAAATCGGAGGCCATGCTGCTAGGTGCTCTTGCCAGTATATCCAATTTTCCGGATAGATCCCGTTTCCCCTTTCGGTGGTCACTGGGAGGTTTTCTTTACTTCGGTATTTTTAATACTCCAGCATTCGGTCAGCTATATAAAGCCAATTATACACATTTATTTGAGAAAGTAAGATAGGACCTTCAATGCTGGGAAGATCTCCTGATAGCCTGGATAGATAGAATAGCTTTGGTCAACATGAATATCCTACTTGGCCTTTTGTGTGCTGTGAGAATGCTCTCCTTGATGCTGCCGAGACAGGCGCTGCATAAGCTTTATGGTTGGCTCGGCTCCTTTACTTGGAGTAATAGACGGTCCCTTATTAAATTAGAAAAGCTACAGCTTCCACAAATAAGGGGTGGGCTGGATTTTCCTGATTTTAGGAGGTACGAATTGAGCTCTCTATTATCCTACGTTCGTGATTGGGTCTCATGTAAACCGCAATCAACCTGGTTACATATTGAAGCCTCACTAGCAAAATATCCCATCATCAATCTACTATTTATGGACAAGATGAGAGTTATTATGGATCATTGTAAAAATTCTATTGTATTAAATACAATCAAAGCCTGGAGGATACTGCGACAGGATGAGGGTAAACTACAAAAAAATCTGCCTTACACCCCTCTGGTGGGAATGTTGGGGTTCCAGCCAGGGCTGTGTGATGCTGTACTCAGAGCCTGGGAGTGCAAAGGTATCTCCTGTTTGGGAGATCTGTTCAATGGGGAGGTCATGATGTCCTTCGAACAGCTGCATCAGAAGTTTGGGCTGCATAGCAAGATCTTTTTCGATATTTTCAAATCGGAGACTTTTTACAAAAGAAGACCACATTGATAATTAATCCTTATAAATGAGATAGGGAAAGGAGGGTGCATCGGCCAATGTGTCCACCCGCGGTCAGTACTCTCTACCAAAAACTATTTAATAAGGTATCAAAGGACATGGAATGGTTGTATAAAACCCTAGAGACAAGAATTGGGAATGGAAATCTTCTTAGACGTGTGAGAGGGCATCTGGGAAAACACCACGAAGATCTCTGTCTGTAACAGAATTCATACAGCTCAGATGGCACCTGAGTGACTTGCAAAGTTCAAGGCAGGAGCATCTCCAATGTGACCCATATGCAAAATAGTAGTTAGTAATCTCACGCATTGTCTGTGGACCGGCCATAAGATCTGCAGGTAGTGGGGCAGAGTAGCGAATGCCTTGGCAAAGATTTTGGTAACGGAGATTGGGTTGGACCCACTGTCTCTACTTTTGGGCTCCCCAAATTTCCCCTCTTTGGAAGTACACGGAAGGAAATTATTCACTATCCTTACCTTTTGTTCGAGAAAAGATGTTTTATTGAATTGGGTATCTGAAGGTTCCCCAGGAGCTTCAAATTGGTACAGGATAGCCATGGTATATATCCCCCTTGACTTCCTTATGAATATGGTGCACCAAAAAACGTAATTTTTTTATACAACATGGCAGCCCTTTTTGAACTACATTGACACAGATATATCAGCCACATTGTTCAGGGCCTTTGCTTAGCCATGGGGATGGTTCTGGCTGGTTCGGGGGATCCTGGGAGGAGGAATCCCATATAAATATCAGTTCTGTTATGATTTAATATACATTTATATTGAATTTGTATCTAGTTATTTATTTACTTATTTCTTTTCTATTCTCCTTTTGTCTATTGTTAGTAATGCAGGATATCCTATTTCATGTTTTGGTAGTTTGTAGAATAGATTAATAGTTTTTTTTTACAAATTCTATATTGGGGTTGTTATTATATTGTAAAGCAGAATACACTAGTTTGTACTATTTTTGTAATTTTGTAAAAAAAATTTAAAAATCTTCTGTTTTCAATAAAAATATCTACAAAAAAAGGTGTCAAGTTCGCACATTTCTCATCTTCTGGGGCCCTCCCTGATTCTAGAGATTCCTGAAAGAATACCATTAATGCCTCCATCCAGCTTATTTATACATTTCGTTTTTCGAGCAATTTCTCCTCATCAGCTCTGCGTCCCCACTGTCTTGAGTATTTGGGACATTATTCATGTTATCCATCGTGAATTCCCCAGTCATCCATGGTTGCCTCATCCTCCCTGTACAATGCGTCTTTTACCTCGGGATGAATCTCTGCTGTGACTCCTAAATTGCTCTGAGAAACTCCCACAATTACTATTCCACTGTTTTTCCTGCTAGATTCTTCTCCCAGTCAATTCTACTCAGAACCTCCCTCATGCCTTTGCAGTTGCCTTTATTCAGCTGTAATGTTAACTCCAGTTCTACCTTCTCCCTCTCAAATTGAAGAATCGGTTCAAAATAATATTATGATCACTGCCTTCAAAGGGTTCCTTCACCTTAAGCTTCCTTATGAAGTCTGCCTCATTGCACAACACTAAATCCAGGATTACCCGTTCCCTTGTTGTCTGCACCATAAGCTGCTCCAAAAATCCATCTCGTAGACATTCCACAAATTCCTTTCCTTGCAAACCATTACCAGTGATTCTCCCAGTCCGGCTGCATATTGAAATTCCCCCAGACACTGTAACTTTGCCTGTCCTACACGTGTTTTTTTTCCATCTCCTGTTATGTTTTGTGCCCCAGCTCCTGACTATGATTCAAAGGCTAGTACATAACTCCAACTATGGTTTTGCACCATTGTGATTCCTCAATTCTGCCCACACACATTCCATACCATCTGACTCTATTTCGAGTAATGGGAACTGAGTGATGGGACTGCAAAATACTTCAGCATTGCCACAAATTTATAGCTAAGGCATTGAGTAAAAATATTTCATTTTCGCCACAGTGTATTTCTTTGGCCAAATATTCTGTCTGCATTATGGAAGAATACGAACTGTTGAAAATGTGACAGAAGGACGATATGATGAGGACACGAGTCTATAAAGAGATTAAGGTGGGTCAAGTGAACAGTCAAATATTGGTGTATGGAACACTGTTGGAAAATATGTCTGTGCTCAAACTTGTTTGAGGGTTGAATGGAAACGCAGGGTATTGTTTCAATGGAGAGATTGGCTTGAGGCACAGAGCAACCGAGGAACCAGCACCTGGATTATAAAATCAAACCTTTAGGTGTACATCAATTTTTTAGTTAGGTAAGTTAAATGTTGAAAGTTTCGGAAACAGAATACATTTAAAAGTAGGGAATATTTTCTACAGCTCTACAAGGTAGTAGTTTAACTACATCGAAAGTGCTATGGCCACAATGATGTGAAATGCTGTCCAGAGAAGATTCATTCAGCTGACTCTTGTGAGGACCATTTATTACAGGAAGAAATCTTGAACTGACTGGCCATGGATCTGCTAGGGTTTAGGTGAACAATATGTGATTTTGATTAATCACAGAATATTCCAAATAGTCTTTTCAAGTTGAATTCTGAAATAATATTTCAGCTTGTGTGAGAGATTACCATGAGTGGATGGGCTGTAAAACTGAAGAATATCTCAGTGAAGAAGCTGGTGATTTGGTGTAATCCTCTCAATGTGTTGTGTCTTTGTGGAACTCTCTTCCCAGAGAGTGATGGGGGATAAGACATTGAATATTCCTAAGACAGATTCTTGACTACGAATGACGCACTAACGTTGTCAAGGCAAAGGAGGAATGTGTGATTGAGGCACAATCAGATCATCCACAATCTTATCGCATTATGAAGCCATTTTAATCCTTACTCCTGATGCTAGTTTCCACATTTCTGTTGTCTTTAGATACTGAAAAAATTATGACACGTTACTCTTGAACATGAAGACTTTTCCTTTCAGATTATTGTGCACAGCTTTCCATATGTAACTTTTAAATGGGACTCAAAAGCACTCAGGAAAGATTCATGATGCTGTAGAGAGGTCAGGAGCATAGGACAAAGGGAAAGCCTCTCTTGAAACTGCTTCAGAAATCAGATTGTGTCGAATGGATAACTTTAGCAATGCAGATTCCTGTCAGTTGTTCTTGTGATGTGCGTTTCATTGGCAAGGTCAGCATTCTGTTGCCTGTATTTAATTTCTGATCAGAATATGGTGATAAACTCCAGGGGTTCTTGTGGTGCAGGAACACTAACAGGAATGTTACAAAGAGAGAAACGGGGTTATTAACAATTTGATAGTGAAGGGAGAATGATATAGCTTCAAATCCTGTGTGCCCTTGAAGATTGTATTCCTCACTATCTGATGCTCACAAACTATGGAAATAGTGAGACCACATTCTCTGTTTCCAACAATTAAAGTCATAGAGTCATACAGCACACAAACCGGCCTTTCAGCCCAATGCAAATACGCCAGCCAAAAAACACCAAACTACATTATTCCCAGTTACCTGAAGTCTATAACCTACTATTATCTGGCATTTGGCGTTTAAATGCTGCGTTACCGTGTATCTGTGAACTGAGCTTTTATGTTCTTCCAATATATGCACGAAATGGTTTCAAGGAAATAGATCTCACAACATCAAACACAAACTCATCAGATCAATAAAATGGCCTCATTGTTTAAAAAATTATTAGAAAATCGGATTGTCTTTTTAGTTCATTTGGGATTTTAATGGAGGTAGACCAACATTAATTGCCCTTGAGACGTTCCAGTCCAGTTGACGTTGGTCCATCCAAGTGGCTGTTGAGAGGGAGTGCCAGCTGTTCATCTCATGCGCTGGTTTAACTGGGAGTAAATAATACCGATGATGGATGGAGTGTTAAACAAGCCGCCACACTGAGATGAACAGCTCGCAGGGTAACAGACTCTTTGTCAATACGAATATATGGGAAGGAATTTATTAGTCTTCAGAGAAATAACAACCTTACGCGAGAATTCTATATAATAATGAAGCGAAGTATGTTTTTATGTTATTGGCGAAATTAAAATAATGGCGTCAAACAGCTGGAATAATGTTGATGCTGTTGTTGGACGATTCTTTCACTGAGTATGTGAATTATCCTGGATGAGCTCAGAGTTGGCTGGGCTGTCCTATGTTGAGTAAGTCCTGATACTCAATGGGATAATGCTTGTTTGTAATCTCGCCACTTACTGAGCACAGTTCGATTTAACGAACCAACATGTCCCATTGGTTGCTGCTTCAGAATATACCAAAGCTTTCATGGCTGCCACCACATGGAATCATGTAATAAAGACAAGGCCCATCGAGTCTGCACCATCCAGTGCTGATGCAAGTGCTTTATAAAGTTTGTGAGGTTACCTTCCTAAACCACATTTTTGACACATATCATGCTCAGGGTTCGAAACAGATTTCACAAATCATCTCTTAGTATCTTCTCTTTCACTTCAAACATATTTCCCCTTGTGTTTGACCCTTTGAGTGCGGGGAATAGCTGCTGTCTGTTCACTCGTCCCATACCTCTCATGCTGTAATACACTTCTGTCAGGTTCTCCCCAAAAGCAAATGTCACGGATCTTCATGGTTTGAGTTCTCTCTTGTCTTGTTACATCTTCCAAAATGCAGCATCTCACATATTTCAGTGTGACCGTTTATCAGTCATTGATCTGACAATCCGTTTGTACCCTCTTGTAACCAACACGTTCCTGCTCACTGTGACCCACCCAATTAATCATTGTGTCATCTGCAACATGGTTTATCATTCCCCAACATCCCCTCCATCTCCCACATTCTTATCATCAACATTTATGAATTTCAGAAACAAACCTTGATTTTCTTCCTGTTCTACAGATATTGTTGCAGAATTGGGAATTCCAGTCTCTTGTTTTTCCTATTTTGGTGAATTTACAACGTGAATCAGCTGTGGTCTTTTGTGAGGGAGCCACAAATATTATTTTGGACACGGAGATGAATTCTGCTTTTATACTCCACCTCTCTGCCTGTAGTATTCATATGGCTTGGCCATCATTAACCTTGGACTAACTTTTGGCACCTTGCCCTGAAATATTCCCATTTTATTTGGGCCTGCAATTTATTCTTTACAACATTTGCTGCAATAGTCAGAGCTAAAAGAACTTTTTAAGCTGCAGGATGGACACAGGCTTATTTATTAATTTTGTTTGAAAGAGCTAGAGCAATGATGATAAAGATTGAATTAAATTCTGGATTATAAACACACTATAGATGATCAATTCACATTCTCATTTCTACGTTGAATTGGAAGAAAATTAAAAGAACAAATACCCACCGTTCTGAATATTGTGTAAAACGTGATGTCATATTGAAATAATGCATTAAGGAAGATCATGCATCAATTTTCTTTTGAATATTGCGAGGACATTGTTCAAACAAACAGTGTTCTTGTCTTTTGCTCCTTATTCATTCAACTGATCTTCCCGTGTAATTTGAGGTGAGATCAGACTGACTTCCCTTTCAATCGAAGCAAAACTTGACTGAGGGTGGAATCAAGGACCCTGAGCAAAACTGTGATTAATGGGAATTAGAGAACCTTCTGCACTGAGAACGGGAGCAATAGAAAAATCAGTCTCCGCAAGGTATCTTCCAAACTGCATGTCATCCTGACTAGGGACTCATTTGCTGTTCCTTCACAAGTATTTGTTAAAAATCTTGGAATGCCCCTACAAACAGCTCTGTCTGGATCTGCATCACCACGGATTGAAGAGGTAAAACAGGGCAACTCTGTATCGCTTATTCCAGAGTCATTGGGGATGACAAATAAACTCTGCCCTTGCTAGTGCCTTCCAAAACCCTGGATGAACATATCCTGTTAAAGATACAAAGATATTTTATGTTTTCATCGTTGGATGTAAACTCTCAGAAAGGTAAGACCTTGTTGGATGAGTATGATGCCAGTGACATCAGGAGCATGATAAATCATTGATAACAATTGGGATCATTACTTCAATCAGTTACTTTCAGAGGAATGATCATGTGATGTCATGACCACCGAGTTCAACATTTTCATAATGCATTATGACAGTGTCAACACATTATCGGTATTTAGGGAGTTGTCAGGCACAGAGTTTTTCATTTTTCATTCAAACACCATTACCAAATTCTTGAGCGTCAACAGAAATGGCAGCTTCACTGTTCCCTTTCAGATTAGACAAATATCTACTTTCCAAAAGAGTAACCAAGTTGAAAGTGCAGGAAAACATTTGCAGGTTCTGAGCAGAGAGAAACACAATTAACTTTTTGCCTCCAACATGTGTTTTTCAGAAGAGGATCATATCAGACTCAATATGCTGCCTCTGTTTCTACCTCTAGATCCTGACTCATCTGTGGTGTTTTGTCACTGTTTACTGTTTAGAACATAGAACATAGAACAGTACAGCACAGAACAGGCCCTTCAGCCCACGATGTTGTGCCGACCATTGATCCTCATGTGAGGTAAACCTAATGTACGAACTCTCAAATTTCTGTGACCATATGCATGTCCAGCAGTCTGTTAAATGTCCCCAATGACCTTGCTTCCACAAAAGCTGCTGGCAACGCATTCCATGCTCTCACAACTCTCTGCGTAAAGAACCTGCCTTTGACATCTCCTCTATACTTTCCACCAACCAGTTTAAATCTATGACCCCTCGTGTTAACAATTTCTGCCCTGGGAAAAGGTTTCTGGCTGTCAACTCTATCTATGCCTCTCATTATCTTGTACACTTCAATTAGGTCCCTTCTCTTCCTTCTTTTTTCAAATAAAAAATTTCCGAGCTCAGTCAACCTCTCTTCATAAGATAAGCCCTCCATTCCAGGCAGCATCCTGGTAAACCTCCTCTGAACCCTCTCCAAAACATCCACATCTTTCCTATAATTGGGCGACCAGAACTGGACACAGTATTCCAAGTGTGGTCTAACCAAAGTTTTATAGAGCTGCAACAAGATCTCATGGCACTTAAACTCAATCCCCCTGTTAATGTAAACCAAAACACCATATGCTTTCTCAATAACCCTGTCCACCTTGGTGGCAATTTTAAGGGATCTATGTACCTGCACACCAAGATGCTACTGTTCCTCCACACTGCCAAGAATCCTGCCTTTAATCCTGTACTCAACTTTCAAATTCGACCTTCCAAAATGCATCACCTCGCATTTATCCAGGTTGAACTCCATCTGCCACCTCTCAGCCCATCTCTGCATCCTGTCAATGTCACGCTGCAGCCTACAACAGCCCTCTATACTGGCAACGACACCTCCAACCTTTGTGTCGTCTGCAAGCTTGCTAACCCATCCTTTAATCTCCTCATCCAACTCATTAATAAAAATTACAAAGAGTAGAGGCCCAAGAACAGAACCACAGACTTCCAGGCAGAATATTTTCCTTCCACTACCACTCGCCGTCTTCTGTCGACCAGCCAATTTTTTATCAGCTAAATCTCCCTGTATCCCATTCCTCCTGACCTTCTGAACAAGCCTACCATGGGGAACCTTATCAAATGCCTTACTGAAGTCCATATACACAACATCCAACGCTCGACCCTCATCAACCTATCTAGTAACATAGTCCAAGAACTCGAAAAGATTTGTGAGGCATGACCTGCCCTTCATAAAGCCGTGCTGACTACCTTTAATTAAACCATGCTCTTCCAGATGGTCATAAATCCTAACTCTCAGAATCCTTTCTAACACCTTACAGACGACAGACATGAAACTGACTGGTCTGGAATTGCTGGGGATTTCCCTATTTCCTTTCTCAAAGAGAGGAATTACATTTGCTTCCCTCCCGTCCTCCGGTACGACTCCGGTGGAGAGCGAGGATGCAAAGATCTTCACAAGCGGCGAAGCAATCACATTTCTCACTTGCCAGAGCAGCCGAGGACAAATCTGGTCTGGCCCTGGCGACTTGTCAATCTTAATGTTTGACAAAATGTTCAACACATCAGCTTCTTCAATCTCTATCTGATCCAGCATGCTTACCTGCTCCTCAATGGTTTCATTCACTACAAGGTCCTTTTCTTTAGTAAAGACAGAAGTAAAAAACACATTAAGGCTTCCCCTCCCTCCTCAGACTGTATACACAAGATCCCTATGCTATCCCTGATCGGCCGTACTCTTTATTTGATCATTCTCTTACTCCTCACGTACGTGTAAAATGCCTTTGGATTGTCCCTAATTCTTCCTGCCAAGCCTTTCTCGTGCCCCCTCCTGGCTCTCCTCAGACCATTTCTGAGCTCTTTCCTCACCTGCCTGTAATCCTCTAGAGCTGAGCAAGACCCTTGCTTCCTCCTCCTTACATAAGCTGCCTTCTTTCTTTTGACGTGAAGCTCCTCCACTCTCGTCATCCAAGGTTCCTTTATCTTACCCCTTCTTGCCTATCTCAAAGGAATACATTTATGCATCACTCGCAACAACTGTTCCTTAAACACTCTCCACATGTCTATAGTGCCCTTTCCATGGAACAATTGCTTCCGGCCTATGCTTCCCAACGCACGTCTGATAGTATCATAGTTTCCTTTTCCCCAATTAAATATCCTCCCATTGTGCCTGCTTCTCTCCTTTTCCTTAGCTAAGTACAATGTGAGGCAGTTGTGGTCACTATCACCAAAATGCTCTTCTACCGCAAGATCTGACACCTGCCCCGGCTCATTGCCGAGTACCAAATCCCAAATGGCCTCTCCCCTCGTCGGCCTGTCAACGTACTGAGTTAGGAAACCCTCTGAACACACCTTACAAACCATCTCCCCGAAGGAGGTTCCAATCAATATTGGGAAAGTTAAAGTCACCCGTTAAAACTACCCTACTCCATTCACACTATTCCAAAATCTACAGACCTATGCTTTCTTCAATCTCCCTGCTGCTATTGGGGGGCGTGTAGTAAACCTCTAATGAGGTGACTGCTCCCTTACTGTTCCTAATTTCCACCCATATTGACTCAGTAGGCAGACCCTCCTCGACAATGGTAACTTCTGTAGCTGTGATCCCCTCTCGATTACTAGTGCTACCCCCCTCTTCTTTTTCCCCCTCCATATTCTTTTTAAATGTTCTAAACCCTGGAACATCCAGCAACCATTCTTGCCCCTGAGAAACCCATGTCTCTGTTATGGACACAACATCATAGCACCAGCCCCGATCCATGCTCTAAGCTCATCACTTTTATTCACATTTTCCCCAGTATTCCTGAGCACAGTGATTCCGTTTTGGGAGAGAGCGCGGTGAGGGGGTCATGGAGTCTCAGCGGTTATCATGGTTGTTTCTCAGAACCAGGGACCTGGATTGGGGGAACGGGGGGCGCATGGTGTCTCAGTGTTTAGCACGGCTGTTTCACAGTATCAGGGACACGGTTTGTGGGGAGGGGGAGGGGGCATGGTGTCTCAGTCGTTAGCACGGCTGTCTCACAGTACCAGGGACACGGTTTGTGGGGGAGGGGGAGGGGGCATGGTGTCTCAGTGGTTAGCACGGCTGTCTCACAGTACCAGGGACACGGTTTGGGGAGAGGGAGAGGGGATGGGGCCATGGTGTCTCAGGGGTAAGCACGGCTGTGTCACAGTACCAGGGTCACGGTTTGTGGGGGAGGGGGAGGGGGCATGGTGTCTCAGTGGTTAGCATGGCTGTCTCACAGTACCAGGGACACGTTTTGGGGAGAGGGAGAGGGAATGGAGCCATGGTGTCTCAGTGGTTAGCACGGCTGTCTCACAGTACCAGGGACCCGGTTTGGGGGAGAGGGAGGGGGAGGGGGCATGGTGTCTCAGTGGTTAGCACGGCTGTCTCACAGTACCAGGGACACGGTTTAGAGGGAGGGGGAGGGGGTATTGTGTCTCAGTGGTTAGCACGGCTGTCTCACAGTACGAGGGACCCGGTTTGGGGGGGGGGGGGTCATGTTGTCTCGTAGTTAGCACGGCTGTCTCACAGTACCAGGGACCCGGTTTGGGAGGAGGGGGAGGGGGCATGGTGTCTCTGTGTTTAGCACGGCTGTCTCACAGTACCAGGGACCCAGTTTGGGGGGTGAGGGGATAGGGGCATGTTGTCTTGGTGGTTAGCACGGCTGTCTCACAGTACCAGGGACACGGTTTAGAGGGTGAGGGGATAGGGGCATGGTGTCTCAGTGGTGAGCACGGCTGTCTCACAGTGCCAGGGACACGGTTTGGGGGGTGAGGGGATGGGGGCATGGTGTCTCAGTGGTTATCACGCCTGTCTCACAGTACCAGGGACACGTTTTGGGGGTGAGGGGATGGGGGCATGGTGTCTCAGTGGTTAGCACGGCTGTCTCACAGTACCAGGGACCCGTTTTGGGGGAGAGGGAGAGGGGATGGGGGCATGGTGTCTCAGTGGTTAGCACGGCTGTCTCACAGTACCAGGGACACGGTTTGGGGGAGAGGGTGAGGGGATGGGGACATGGTGTCTCAGTGGTTAGCATGGCTGTGTCATAGTAGCAGGGACCCATTTTGCTTCCACCCTCAGGACTTTTTGTATTGAATTTTCACATTCTCCCCAGGTCTGCAAGTGTTTCCTCCAGGTGCTCCATGTTCCTCCCACAGTCCAAACAGGTTCAATCGATTGACCAATCTAAATTACCAATCATGTGCAGCTCGGTGTATTAGCGATGTGAGATGCAGGCATAGATTAGTAGTCGGCTTAGCCAAGGGAAATGCAGGAGTAGGGCATGAGGTGGGTCAGGGTGCAATGATTTTCAGAGGGTCAGTGTGGATTAGAAGGGCCTATGTCCCATAAAATAAGGAAAAAAAATGTAAAATTAAACATTGGAATATACTGGAAACCTGAACCAAAAAGACACAGAGTGCAGGGGACATGGAACAGGCTTGGCAGCCTGTGTCGAGAGAAAATCAGATTTAACATTTTGAGTCCACTGACCATGCATCAGATCTGAAAGCAGCTGGGAATTAGTCTAATGTCTGTTGGTGGGGTTAGATTAATATACGGGCAAATAGAGAGATACAATATATAAACAAAGGGATTATTCATAATCAGCGAGGATGGAAATAAATGTGACATTATTTTAATTCATTTTTCACCTCCTCCCATATTCCTGAGTTTCATGCACGTGTGGGCACATATCTACGTTCCTGTTTGAAGTGAGTTCTGTCCCCTCTATCACTTTCCTCAGTGTGGCCATCTTCTTTCCTTTATGAATGAGACATGTTTGATGTTGGCTGGGCCAGAGTTTATTTCTCTTTCCTATTTGCTCTTGAGAAGCTGTTGGGGAACTGCCTTTCTGAACCACTGATACTTCGATGTGCTGTCGGCTGCCAGTGCTCAGGTCTATTTGGTTTCACTTCTTTGAGACCTTGTAGTGTTATAACTGAATGGTTGGCTTGCCCATTTCAAAGGGCATTTGAGAATCTACCATTGCTGAGGGTCTGGAGTAACATGTAGGTCAGACCATTGACGGTAGCCAGTTTCCTTCCCTGAGGGACACTAGTGAGCCAGGGGTTTTTAGATTTAACAACCATTAATGTTTCATTAGATTGTTAATTCCAAACATTTTATTGAATTCAAATTCTATTGTCTGCTGTGGGAGAATTGAAGGCTATGTTTGGGTCATTATCTGGGTCCCTAGATTTATAGTCTGTAGAAAATAACATGAGACTATCACCTCCCCAGTAACTCCATCAGCAATAGCAATGTTGCTATTATCGTGACTGAGGTAAAGAAAACTGTGCAGTTACGTTGTCAAATACTTCCATGGAGAACAAAGCTGTTAATATTTGCGGTGACAGCGACTATGCAGAGATCCTATGGATTTTCAGCACAGAATAGAAACTGAAGTGAAAAGCATTTTAAACATTGAGTGGATGTGCCTGTCTCCAGCGTTTTGACTTATTCCTGTCGTGGAAAGTCAGTGGAGGTTCTCTGGATGATTTTCTCGGATTTGTGGTGTAAGCTGCTGCGATCATTCAGGGAGATTCGAGTGTCTAGTGTTCCCACTCTGGACAAGGTGTGGGCACTGCATTTATAGAGTGTCTGGGTCTACAGGGAGGAGCAGGATACTGCACTATCTTTTCTGAAATTTCCACAAATATTTCCCAATGACATACTTTTCCAGATGCAAAGTGTGAAGCCAGTTTATTTCAACAATGTGGATATCACAGAGTTGTGAACCCTTCTTCACCATATCCAATAGTCTCACACCAGGGAGAGGACTGTACTCACAATCTCCAACAATGGTTTTGTTCTGGAACATTCGAGGCAGGAGCGGGTGACAAACCCATTATGCCAGAGTGCCATCCCCACATGTATTCATGAGGTGACAGAGACTATGTCTGTCTTGGTTCTGTCTCCACCGAGGAAGCAACAGAAAATCCTCCAAAAATATCAAGGAGCAGAGTGACTGGGGAAAATGAGGAACTGCAAGAAATTAGAATTATTAAAGTGGAAGTACTGGGGAAAACACTCATTGTATTGAAGCTTGGTAAATTCCTGGACCAGATGAGTGATGAATTGAGAGGGTCACAGATTTAGTGCTGGAGAGTTGCGTTTGCTGGATATATCTGCCCGGAGCAGGAACGGACACAGTGGGTCAGTGGTCTCCTTCTGTATTGTCAATTCCATAACTCTATGAGGGAGGTCAAAGTTGGTCAAAGCACTTTATATTATAGAAAGGGTCCTGCAGATTTGAAAGTAGCTACTGTTATCGCAAATATTTAAAACAGGAGAGAGAGGGACAACAGAATATCATCTGCTGGATAAACTGATGTCACTTATGAGGAAAATATTAGATTTTTAAGTCATTAATAACAACTAGATCTTTGGAGAATAATGATATGATTTACAGAGTCAGCCTAGATTCAGAGAAGGGAAAATCGTTTTGGTAAACTAGTAGGAGTTTTTGGAGGATGTAGATTGTGACATCGACAAATGAGAACCAATGGGAATCGTGTATTTGATTTTTCAGAAGGCAATTGACAGGTGAGCAAAGAACATTAGAGTCCTTCTGTAAGGGGTGAATATACTAAATGGATTGAGATTTGGATAATGGGGAGAATACAGAGAGTAAGGTCCTGCTCTGAACTGAAGGTCCTTGCTAATAGGGTATCAAATGTATCAGTTCTTGGAACACAGCTGTTCAAAAGGCAAAGAAATAATTTGAATGTGGGTAACAAATGTAACCGAATGTATTGGTTAGAAGATGAGAGGTTGGCAACTGCAGTTGTTAAAAGGCAAGTAATCAGGACAGTGAATGGCATGTTGTCATTCATTATAAAATTATTCAAGTAAAGAAGTAAAGACATCTTCCTGCAGTTGTAGAGTGTTGCTGGGACAGTGTTTGGGGCACTGTTGGCAGAATGTCTCTCCTTTGTAAGGAACGATTTTGTTGCGATCAAGAGTACAAAGGAGTTTCACTAGACTGATTCCTGGATGAGAAAGAGAGTATAAAGGAAATGAGCGTTTAGTCTGTAGCACTGCTAGAGAATAACATTTAAACTTGAGGATTATGGACTAACACTCATTATGTGGAGAAAAAGTCAGTGATTTTGTGAGAAATTGCATTTTCCACATGATACATTTTCCCCAATATTTCACGTACCTGTGACGAATCCCCATGTTGGTTGAAATGGAGCTTTAGGCTCTAAATGAACTCTCACCGTCTCAGTGTGCAGTTGTGTGCGACCCTGCACTGTTCATAAATCTGTCAGTAGCCGCAATGTCTCATTCCTAAAAGAGTTAGCCATTCCCATCAGCTTCTGACCTCCACAGGAACACCACTCTGTTTTCTCAGAGATACAAGGTATTGTCTTGAGACTTTGCAAAAAAAATCCATTTTCCATTCTCACCTTCAGAATGGTGTCCTTATATTCCGTTGAAACCAGCGTGAGGTGCTGAATGAGCTCCTCATGTTTAACTGTGGAGATGAGCAATGTCTAGCAGGACTGTTACATGAATGTTACTTACAGCACAGTTTAAATGATGTCCAGGTCATGCTGCACATGGACACAGACTGCTTCAGCGGCAGAGAGGTGGCAACTTACTCTGAACATTATGCGATCTTCAGAGAACATCTCCCACTTCTGACTGTATGCTCTGTGAAAGATGTTGAAGCAGCTGAAGAAAACTACCTAGAGGATGCCTGCAGAGATGTCCTGTGACTGAGATGGTTGATCCTCACCAAACACAAACATCTTCCCTTGTGCTCTGAATGGCCTCTAACCAATGGGGAGTTTACACATCATTCCCATTACATTCAATTCTGTTCGGGTTCCTTGATACCATCCTCAGTTCAATCCTGCTTTGATATCAAGGCCTGTCACTCTTACCTTGTGTTCATATTTTGATTCATGTCAATAGGTCATGATTTGTGTACACGAGTATTTCCTTCTCCCAGAGGATAGTGACTGTCGGGACTTGTCTAATCCAGAGGGTTAAGGGAGATGGATCACTGAGAATTTTGGGGGCGGGGGGCTGGGGTGCACAATGGATATTTGACGCATCAGAGAGTTGAGGGCTGCAGGAATTGGGCACAAAGGAGGAGTAAGGCATTGAGCAGATCAGTCATGATCTTATTGAAGGAAAAGACAGGCTTAATGGCCTGAATGACTTATTTGTGTTTCTGTTGTTCTCGCATTCGGTTATTGGAAAGTTATTTTCCTGGGAATCCTGTTATTGAAGATTGCAGTCAGGGAGACCAGATGATTTTGTGAGACACCTCTGGATGAGGTATGGGAGTTGTACACATAATGAATCTGGGTCTGCAACATAATCAACAAATGAACACAGTTCTGCAAAGAAAGGGGAGTAGGATGTTTCACACTGGCACCGACTATTTCTTTTCCCAAGAATATTTTCCAACGCCATGCCAAACTGTGTGTGACAGTCTTCAGGCGCTAAGAAAAAGTGAGGACTGCAGATGCTGAAGATTGGAGTCGAGAGTGTAGTGCTGGAAAAGCACAGCAGGCGAGGCAGCATTCAAGGAGCAAGAGAATCGACATTTCGGGAATAAGTCCTTTGTCAGGAATCCTGATGAACAGTTTATACCCAAAACGTTGATTCTCCTGTTCCTTAAATGCTGTCTGACCTGCTGTGCTTTTCCAGCACTACACTCTCGAGTCTTCAGGCCCTGAATTGTCTGCTCTGTTTCTGTGTACCGGCTTATCGAAGTAAATGACCTCCAAATGCTCTTGTCTGGCAGGTTTGAGGAGCTGTATGTAACATAGGGATGTTGGACTGAGGAGCAGGAGTGGGTAATTAGACACTTTGAGCCTTCTCCAGCTGGTAGTAAGATTGTAGCTGATCAGTTTGTGGTCTCAGCCCCAATTTCCTATCTGTAATTCAATGTCTTTACTGTCCAATATCTAATGTACAGCTTTGACTAAACGCAAACACCCAGGCACCACAAACTTCTGGGGAAGAGCATTTCCACTCAAACAGTCCTTTGTGAATTTCTCCTCATCCATGTTCAGACTGTGGTTAGAGGGGTCACTGTTTTATTTTCTAGTGCTGCTACTACACTGGTCATTATAAATTTTAAATGTAACCAGATTGGTGTTATGGCCAATGATATAGGTCTCAGACTAGGTCACGTTCTTTGTGAGGGATAAGTCAGTTCTATATCTTACATTTGCAAAATAAATCGCCAAATCAAAGATACTCCAAGTAAGATGGAAAGATCCGTGACAAGCAGTTTGGACAGATATTTACATTAATATTTATCTTTCAATGCATACACCAACACACTTTGTGCATACACACAGACACATATACAGGTGCACACAGACACACCCATACACATGCCTGAAGACAGTCAGAAAAAACTCTGCACAATACCAGCTCGAAAGAGTTTTACAAGAAATAGTTAAATTCAAGACAAAATGGAAAAACAAAATGAATGGTATTCTGCTTCTGAGTTATTCTGCTCACACAAGCTGCTGGTAATCAGATTCCTTCCTGTGACGTTTGGATTTGGCTGAATTCCCTTTGCTTCAGGCAATGTGGAAATTCCAATGAATCCTCAACAGGAATTCTTCATGAATGGAAAAGATGATTGACAGGTTTTCACCTCTCATAAGTTGCTGTGAGAAGGAAGAAGGAAAGAGAGAGAGCAGTAAGCTGTGGCTTCTCATGCAGGTTTCATTCTCTCGATATTTTAGCTGAAATATGTAATAATGTTCTCTGACCACAATACTGGATCTTGTGAAGCCTCCTTGAACATTCTCAGGTTTGTATGACTCCATCCCTGTTACCTGCTCCCTGTAGGAGCAATTTATAAAGTATAATTTGAAGATACGTTTGTACATCTCCTCATAATTTTGTCCAATAAATTCATTTCTTCAAATATCTGTTTTAAAATGAGTACATCGTTCACTGAAATTTGAATCCTTAGTTCTTGTCTCACATAATCGTAGGAAATGTCCATCAGCTACACAACTAACACACTATCCTCAAGATATTATATGGTTCAGTATGAACATCACTCATTCTCAATCCTGAAGTACTCTGGCCCTGTAGAGGTTTATAAAATGACGAGGGACATGGGAATGGTGACATTGCCTTGCTCGGGGGAATTCAAAACTAGATCAAATAAATTTAAGGTGAGAGGGGAAATAATTAAAACAGACAAAAGTGGTAACCTTTTCATGGAGTGTATGGAATAAACTGTCAGAGGAAGTGTTGGAAGCTGGGAGAATTACAGTATTTAAAGCCCAAAGGTTGGGTGCATGAATAAGCAGTGTTCAGTGGGGTAGGGGCCAAATGCTGGCAAACGGGACAAGATTAATTTAGAACATCCAGTCGGCATGGACAAGTTGGACCAAAGTTTCTGTTTCCATGGTGTAAGACAGAATAAGACCTTCATTCCAGGAAAAAAAAAGGAAAGTGAAACATTTTTACAAAGACTCGAAAACAATTGAGTATATTTACTATTCAGTTTAGGGAATCATAGTTATATACAATGCATCTAATGTGGCCTCAGGAATGCCGTGTACAGATGCAGTAAAATGTCCTGACAGCCTTTGTATAAAGTAGAGTCATTCCATATATCTTCCTAATCACTCGCTACTTCTGCATAATAACTTTGTCTGATGTCTGTACCAGGATTCATAAATCCCTTTGCACACTGAGTTTTGCGACCTCGCGCCATTTAAGCAGTTTACTGTTGTTTTACCTTTCTTTCACAGTACAAACCTCGGTAACCCAGCTTATACTGTTTCTGCTGGGGGTTTGCACACTAAACTCCCCTGTCTCTATCCCATTACAGACTCTCTACCTCCACTTGACATCTTATTGAATGACTATCTTGGTGGCTGAGCTAATTGAGCTCCAATACAATCATTCCCCGCATACAAATCATTGACAGGTTCGAATTAGTTGTTGATCTTGCACTGAGCTCTGAGGTACTACACTAAGTTAAAGTTTTCCAACCTGAAAATAAACATTTATCCCTTATGTCAATTTCCTGGTAGTTACTCAGGGCTCCACGTTCCTTTGTAGCAGTCTAGAAAGGTTGGATGGCCTTCTCCCGTGCTGTGTATTGTACTCAAACGGCTGAATGACTTCATCCTCTCCCTTTATAAATCCTTAGGGGGCACAGAAGTCTCCTCGTGTCTCATTGTACCGATCATGACTGGCTGAATGCGATCTTCCTCTCTCTGTAACAGCCTCGAGGGATTGAGTGAGAGAACAACGCATTGGGCAGGAGCAGCAGTTGGCCACTCAGCCCCTCGAGTCTGCTGCACCATTCGGAATGTGCATTGTTGATGTGATTGTAACTACACATCCCCTTCCTGTCCGTTCCCAATAAACATGGATTCTCTTGTTCATCAAAGAGCTACGGAACTCAACCTTGAGTGTTTTCAGGAACTCCATCTTCACTGCTCCCTGGGGAAGAGAACACCACAGATCACACAATCCTAAAGAGAAAGGAACATTCCTGTCTCAGTCTGAAATGGGAAGGTCCTTATTCTCAAAATGTGTTCCCCTCAAACCAATCACCACTGTTTCGAAACAACAATTAGGAACAGTTATACACCATTCAGTCCTTCAAACCTGTCCGCATTTGCATTAACTGTCTTCAGCCAAATACTTATCAAATGTAGCCTTCACTGAAGTTAAAGGAATTCCAGATACTATAAGCTAACAAGAGTGTAGGAAATAAAAACAGAGAACAATACAGCACAGTACAGCTCTTCAGACCTCAATGTTGTGCCATGCTTTTAGCCTACTTTAAGATAAAACTAAACGACATACCCTTAATTTTACTATCTTCCATGTGCTTTTCCAAGAGTCACCTAACTATCCCTAATGTATGTGATTCTACTCCCACCGCTGGCAGTGCATTCCACGCACCCACCACTCTCTATGTAAATAAAACCTGTCTTTGACATCTACCAAAACCTTTCTCCAAACTCATAAAAATTATGCTCACCTCGTAACAATCATTTTCGCCCTGGGAAGAAGTCTTTGACTATTTACTCTGTCTGTAACTCTCACCATCTTGTTCAGCTCTATCAAGTTGACTCTCATCCTTCTTTAATCCAATGAGAAAAGCCATAGCTCCCTCAACATTTCTTCATAAGACAAGCCCTCTAGTCCAGGCAGCATCCTGGTAAATCTCCTCTCTCCCCGCTATAAAGCTTCCACATCCTTTCTATAATGAGGCGACCAGAATATTTCAAATGTGGTCTCACCAAGGCTTTATTCACCTGCAGCACAATCTCGCGGCTCTTAAACTCAGTCCCGCTGCAAATGAAAGCCAGCACAACATACGCCTTCTTAACAACCCTATCAACTCGCAGCAACTGAGAGACCTACAGACATGGACCCCAAGATCCGTTTATTCCTCCACACTGCTACGAATCCTACACTTGACCCAGTAATCTGCATTCAAATTCGACTTCAAAAATGAATCCCTTCACAAAATAGGAAATTGGAACAGAATTAGGCCATTTAGCCCCTTGGATCTGCTGAGCCGTTTGATCACGGCCAAAATGTTTCTCAGCCACATTCTTCTGCCTTCACCAACTGACCATTGATTCCCTTATTCATGAAAAACGTACTTATCTCTATCTTAAACAAACACTGTGTCTGTGTGCGGGTGTGATCATGTGTTTGTGTGTAAGTGTCCAAATCTATATGTATATGTGTTGTGTGTTTCATGTGTCTATGTATGATTGTATGCATCTCTGTGAAATGATGGCACTGTGGATTTGGGGCTAAATCCATTGAAATTGAGATAAACCCCTACTCCCCTCCTCTCCCTCTACGTCTGTCTCTGTTAAGTTTATAGTCATACAATGCCTCCCTCTGCTGGTCTACCCATGCCACTGCACAAGTGTCAGTTTTTTTTCTCTCTATCAGAGGACATCAAATACTGTGAATCTCTCACATTGCTTTGAAAATATCTCTGGAGGCACAGAACAGTTTTGTCTGACACCTAGATATATTACCATCAACACTGGGTCAGTTTCAGGACTTTGCAATCCTTTCTCACTTGCACCTTGTGGGGTGAATTATAAAATATTTCAACTTAAAGAACGTGTAATAAATTCATCACATCACCTTACAAATGGTTTGGTCAGAGTTGCTTGGACGCAGTTACAGTAGAAATACTCTTTAAGGTGTACACTCTGTGTAACGAATAATCTTCAATAACATTGCAGAGTGAGTACAGATGTTACTCAGGAGTATTTCCGCTCTGAATGTCATCAATACAATTATGATCCTCCCTATACCCAACTGTATGTGTGTGTACGTGTGCAGATGGTGCTGTCAGTTTGGATGGTGCTATGATCTACCTCCCTCTCCCCAACTCCTAGACTGAATCCCTTATGGTTTTCTCCCTCCACTGCCATCAATGCAGTAGAGTGTGAAGGCCAGCAGACGCAGGCATTGCATCATTTTAAACACCACAGAGGCTGGCAGATCCGCTTTGCACACGGATACGCACAGAGACACGCAGATACACATACATATGAATATGGATGCACAGGCACACATAGAGACTGATGGGGACACACAGATACTAAAGCACACAGAGGCAAATACCGATACACTGATGCACGTGCACACACAGATACACAGACATCAGTACAGACACACCAGAAACTCTGACAAACTGACGTTTATACTGACATGAAGAATCTGCCAGCATTTATTTTTCACGTGGTGACTTCCTCAATATTTCATTCACTCGTGTGGTGTGTGCTAATATTTCTGTTGATCCGTTGGGATTCCTCTGCATCCTCACTATAGCTTCCACATCTTTCCTATAACAAGGCGACCAGCAATAAACATAATGTTCCAAGTGTGCTGTTACCACACAGCAATGAACCTATTTGCTAATTAAACCAAACACCCAGAAAAGCTCACATTGCCTTATAATCTGTTAAAGCACGAGTGACAGAGAACTCAAAAATTCCACTATTTAAAGAAAAATAATAACAATTTGTTCCTTAACTCTAAAAGTGAACATTGAACAACAACTATTCACAGCTCTAAACTCCCTTTCTCTGAACTGTTTGTCATCTGCCTCCACCTCGATAAAAATATACTGTTCCAATTAAAAAAAACTAAATTAAAATTACATCATTTTAATTTCAAAACCAGAAAGCAGCTGTCATCTCCAGTGTCCTCCTTCTTTCAGCAGTAGATCTCTTTGGATCATCTTCTGTCTTTTACTGCAAGGAGGTTTCATGCAAAAAAAAAACTTAACTTCAATAGAGGGTGTTTTACATGGCAGTCTCTGTCGTTGGTAGTTTACTCTCTGTCTAACTTTCATAATGCTTACCTCTTTATCCCATCAAAATCAAATCATGTCAATGGTTCAATGTTGGCAAAACAGTAAATTCAAAATTTGTTGTGTTTATGATCCTGAAGCATAATTAAAACAGATTCATTAAATATGGAAAGTTGTCAAAATAACAACTAAAGCTCTATTTCACAGTCAAATGTTGCATATTTTCAATTTTCCCTACACTCCGAAACTGCTAGCTAGTCATATGACAGGTGCTTGCAAGCTCTCAATGCACAAAAGCACTCAACTTCATAGAGCTGCAGCATAACCTCACAGCTCTGAAACCCAGTTCCCCGGCTTGTGAAAGCTAACACGCCTTGCGCCTTCTCAACAACCACATCTACCTGGGTGTTAACTTTGTGGGTCTGTGGAGATGGAACCCAAGATACCTCTGTTCCTTAACACTGTCAAGAATCCTGCCTTTAACCCTGTTCTCTGCATGCAAATTTTACCTTCCAAAGTGAACGACTTCACACTTTTTCAGATTTAACTCGATCTGCCACTCATCAGCTCAGTTCTATCAATCTTTTTGCAACTTACAACAACCTTCCACACTATCCACAACTCCACCAACCTCCATGTCATCTGCAAGCTTCCTAACCCACCCTCCCAATTCACCATTCAACTCTCTTATAAAAATCACAAAGAGCAAAGTTCCTAGAACCGATCCCAGCAGAACACCCCTGGTCACCGAGCTCCAGGCTGAGTACTTTCTGTCTACCACTACCCTGTGTCTTTTATGAGCCAGACAATTCTGTATCTAGATAGCCAGATTTGCCTGCATCCCATGCCTCCTTACTTTCTGAATGAACCTACCATTGGTAACTTTATTAAATGACTTCCAAAAATCCAAATACATCACATCCACTGCTCTACCTTGATCAATGTGTTTTTTCACATCCTCAAAACATTCAATAAGACTTATAGGGCATGACCTGCTCCTCACAAAGACACGCTGACTGCCTCTAATCAAACTATGGTTTTCCTAGTAATTATAAATCGTGTCTCTCAAATCCTCTCCAGTACTTTGCCCATCACTGGCGTAAGAGTGATTGGACTCTAATTCCCAGGATTATCCCTACTTCCTTTCCTGAATAAGGGAATAACATTTGACAACCTTTTATCATCTGCCACAAATCCAGTGGACAGTGAGGATCCTAGGTTACATCCCATCTGACCAAGAAGATTTACCTATCCTTGCTTTTCTCATAAATTTCAGCACATCCTCCTGTCCTAGCATATCAGCCTGTTTCACGCTGTACCCAAAAACATGAAGGTCCCTCTCAGTACTGAATACTGAAGCAAGGCATTCATTAAGCACCTCCCCTACCTCCTCTGACTCCTGGTGCAAGTTCCCTCCACTATCCTGAAGAACCCTACCCTCACTCAGGCCATCATCTTGTTACTCACATAAGTGTAGAACGTCTTAAGATTTACCTTAATCCTACTCACCAAGTCTTTTTCATGCCTGCTTCTTTCTCTCCTGAGATTATTCTTCATTTCCTTCTTGACTACCTTGTAACCCTCTAGAGCCCTGTCTGATTTTTACCTACTTGACCTTAAGCCATCTTCCTCCTTCGTGTTGAGATATTCTACATCCATTAATACAATGGAGGTATGGGGCTGTAAATAGATAGGAGGTGCACATCCTGTCGCTTCCAGCATGGACTGCAAGTTTCCCCACGCTGGGCAGTCATCTAACTTACTGAATGTTACTGAACAATGCACTGGGGCAGTGTACAAAGCTTTACATGCTGGGTGGGTAACTGCTCCTGGGTTACAGATCAATGCACTGGGGTGGCGTACACAGCTCTACATGCTGGGAGGGAAAATGCTCCTGGTTAACAGATCAATGCCCTGGGGTGGTGTACAGAGATCTACAGGCTGGGAGGGTAACTGCTGTTGGTTTTCACAGCAATTCACTGCTGTTCACTGCATTGGAGAGGTAGTTCATGGACTGGTGTGGTCTGCATAGATTGTTGGGTTGTACTGAGCAGTACACTAGCCTGGTATGAACACTGAAACAAGATGCATAGACATTTCATCTGGGTTATGGTGTCTGATTCTGTGACGTGGATTTCAGCTGATTTATCAGCACATTTACTTTATTTTTGTTATTGGACCTTCGAAAGTGCTACTCATCCAGTTAATCCCATTTGTCTGAGAAGAGCCACGTTTACTGAACTTGCCGATCAAGTAATCATCCGATTATAACATGAATATCCGTCCTTCTGTACCTTAACCTCGCTGTTGGTGCTCATATCCTTGGAATCCCGGGGAAATCATTATTAAGCTCAGAAACAAGATGTAAAATGTATGGGTCGTGCTCTCCTGTACGTCCCGGCTGTGGGTACCATTTGTCTCCCTAGTCTATCGAGAGCTGGCATTGTGAAGCTCAGAAACAAGGAAATGGTGTATATCAGGCTGTTCACTTCCAGGTGTGTCCCATGTGGTGCTCCATAGACAGGGAGGTGTGTGCTGGGCTGTTGTTCACTTCCCAGTGTGCCCCATGTGGAATTCCATGGACAGGTGTGTGTGTGTGTGTGTGTGTGTGTGTGTGTGTGTGTGTGTGTGTGTGTGTGTGTGTGTGTGTGTGTGTGTGTGTGTGTGTGTATGTGGGTGTTGCGTGTGTGTGTGTTGTGTGTGTGCTGGGCTGTTGTTCACTTCCCACTGTGTCCCATGTGGTGATCCATGGACAGGGGTGTGTGTGCTGGGCTGTTGTTCACTTCCCACTGTGTCCCATGTGTTGATCGATGGACAGGTGTGCGTGTGTGCTGGGCTGTTGTTCACTTCCCACTGTGTCCCATGTGGTGCTCCATGTTGGACAGGGATTCCAGCTGCTTTAGACTCGTCTTTGAATCTTGGTCTTTGCGTGTCCACTGAACACCTGTGCCTGTCCCTCTCAGATGATTGTGTGGCCAGTAACACGAGAAAACCTCTTGCGTACTATTGGAAAAGAGCAGGCATCTAACTTGTAGCTGAGGGGCTTCTGACTGACTCCTGTTACTGAAAAGTTAGTGGAGTGGCTGGGGATGGTTTGCTGGAAGTTGTGCTGTGACCTGCCTCAGGCATTCAGGGAGACCTGAGGATTTGGTGACCCAAGTCTAGATGGAGCATAGGGACTGTAGTGACAACCTCTGTGTCTGTAACATGAACAACATATGGAGCAGAGGCTGCACAGAGAGGAGGATCTGAAACCACAAAGTGTTTTTGGGAAAAGGGATCTGCTTTATCCACACTGGGTTTTCCAGGAACAGCTTTACAAGTTACATTCAACCCAGGAGCAGAATGTGAGGGGACCCTGATTGAACAAGGAGCTGGTCACAGAGCGGTGTCACTTCCTCAAATACGACCTGCAGCTTTACACCAGGGAGGACGGTGCTGCCAGTGACTGTTCGGGTCACTGTTTCATTCAGCTTATATGATCAGGAACTTTCCAGGCAGGAGTGGGTGACAGCTTCATCATCTCCCAGTATGCCGACGTCAATGTCACCATTTGGAGTCGGAGGATATATATGGTGGTTGGGAGCAATGGGGTCCATGGGAACATCAGGGAGATGGAGCAACACTTCCCGTGTCTGATTGGGGTCAGAATGAACCCTCCAGTACACACTGCATCACTAAATCCTGTAGTATCTTTCCGTTTCAGTAACATACTACACACCATTCTTCCAAAAGAAAATGACATCTTAAATCCCATTTGCGAAACGTTTATCCATTGATTTCACTTGTCCATATCCAATTACAGACTCTATACCTTCTCTTGATAATTTAATTTCCTGTTTATCTTAGTTTAATCGGCAAATTTAGTTACAGTACATTTGTTTCGCTCCTCCTGATCATTGATAGAGATTGTAAAGAGCTGTGGACCCTGCACTGGTCACTGTGTGACTCCACTGGTGACGTTCTATAAAACTGACTAAGGCTGATTTATCCAGAGTGCCTGCTTCCTATTTGAAATCAGTCCTCCCCCAATTTATGTGTAACACATTTGAGAGCTGAATAAGAACTAGGACCATTAGTTCGGCAATCCAGCTCATCAGGCCTGTTCCGACATTAAATACAATCATAGCTGATGTCATTGCAGCCTCAGTTCCACATTCCTGTCCGCTCTCCATATTCCTTCATTTACTCAATATCCCAGCACCGACTACACTCTGGGGCAGTGAATTACACAGATTCCCAACCTTTTCAGAGAAGTAGGTTCTCCTCACCCCTGTTGTAATTCTCCCCAACCTCATCCTAAAACCTAAATGGTTTTAGGATCGTTCGAGATTGTCCCACACGAGGAAATACCAACTTCACATCTACATTGTCAATCATCTTTAACATCGTCCAGACCTCTGACATCTCCTCTCATTTTTCTAAACTCCAGGCAGTGTTGGCCTGAACTGCTCAATCTCTCTTCAAAGGAGAAACTCCTCATCTCTGGAGTCAATCTCGTAAACCACTTCTGAACTGTCTCCATGGCAAATACATCCCTCCTACAGCCAGGACACCAAGACTGCACACAGTACTCAGTTGCGATCTCACATCTCCCTCCCTTCATTATCCATTGTTTTAGAAATAAATGCCAAAGTGGCACTTGCGTTTCTCATTATCTGCTGTACCTCCATCTGAGTATTCTGTAGTATACTCGGGCATATACTGTAGTATACTGTAGGACGCGGGCAGCCAGATCCCTCTGCACCTAATCATTCAGAAGTCTCTTTCCATTTGGATAATAATTTGTCTTTCTGTAACACTGATCCAAATGGAACCACTCATACTTTTGTTGTAAAGTTTCTTCTGTTAAATGTTGCCCCAACCTATCCATATACATTTTCTAAGTACTTGCATCTTCATTGCAATTTTTCACCTGAGTTAGTGCCATCTGTCAATTGGGTTATAACATGTTCTATCCTCTCAACTACGTAAGACTATAGATTGTAAATAGGTGGGGCCTGGGGACCAAGACATATGGTTTCCTAAAAGTTGAATTTTGACCAACAGAAAATGACCCATTTTTTTTCCATCTCACTGCATTTTCTTGCTTCACCAAGCCTGTATCCGAGTTGAAAAATTACTTTTATTCATAAGCGATCTTATTCTGCAGATTTATCATTTGTGCACAGTCTTCTGGAAGTCCAAATATTTCATCTCTAGGATCCCCATTATCCAGATTGCTTATCACATCTTGATAAAGCTCAAGCAAATAATTGAAACACTATTCATCTTTGTAAAATTATGTCGATTCTGATGGATTGTGGTTTGACCTTTCAAATTTCTTGTCATTAATTCCTGAATAATCGACTTTAATAATATTTCTTAAATTTCAACAGTTTTCTTACTATTCTATATTCCATCGTGAAGGTATAAATTCTAAATTCTTACCTCCCTATAATCTCTTTGTTCTCTCCAATCCTATATAATTGGCACATAACAAGAAATGACCTGCTCTGATTGCTCTGTAAGAGGTCTGAGACACTGAATGGCCTCATTCTCTTCCTTATGCACAGCCTTGGACTGATGTCTTTCTGGTGTTCTACATCACCATCTCATGGTTTGCCTGTCCTCCTCCTGTTGATGCGTAAGAGTCGTGAGGGCTTATGCGATCTTCCTGTTGCTGTGTAATAGTTTGAGGGGCTGAAATAACCTTCTCAGATTCCTCCATCACAGGCTGGAGTTACTGAACGGTCTTTCCTGCATCCCTGATATAGGTCTGAGGGAATGATTGGCCTTCTTCTGTTCCCATCCACGAGACACGTGACGTAAACTTCTTCCTCCTTTCCCATAAGAAATCTTATAGTTTCCATCCTTCTCCAATTCCCGTGCAACAGGGTCGATGGGACTGAATATCCTCCTGGTATACCAGTGTAACAATCTCCAGTCCCTGTGTGACCTCTTCCACTTCCTATGTTACAGACTTGATGAGGCTCAATAGACTGATCCTATTGCTGCATAACAGGGTACTGGTGCTGCATGGCCTACCCTGGGCCCAGTGTTATCGACTCAAGGAGTTGATTGGCCTCCTCCCGTAACTGTATAACAGGCTGCATGGGGCTGAATAGCCTCTTCCTGTACTGGTGTAACAGGGTCAATGTCCATCGAGACACTACCTCCTAGTAAATGATAGAAGGCGCTGAACGAGAGAGTGCCCGTACTCTGAAGCACTCTCATCTCCATATCTGACTTACAGAGACGAACCATTAATCTAGTCTTTTTTCTGTATAAAGTCCTGAAGCTGAACGTAACAAAAGAGGTCCCTCCCGGATACCTCATATTCCTGGTACAGCTGCTTAAAATCCATCATGACCTCCACGTCAAAACATTCTCCCGAACAGGAAACTCATCTGGACTACCAGAGCCTAAAGCCAGAATCCATCAATCCTGGCTTGAGTCCTACCAATCCTACAATGGGAGTGAAAGCTGAAGTTTTTGTTTTGTAAATTGCCCTCAGCTTGCCACATTGTTCTCCATGCTTTCACTGTGTTAAGGACAGTCAGTTTCTGCAATTCTCCATAACAGTCCTCATCTTGTCCATGAACAACAGATTAATGAGGGGACAATTTGTCTAGAAGACCTCGATGTCCAGCCAAATGGACCATGTGTCCTGACAAGCCTAGTCAGCCACATCGGATAGCAAGGAACTAAGTTGGTATTTCTTAAAGTATGGAAAATCGACACGCCACCATTCACCGTGGAAGCTGCAATTTGTCCAGCTTAATAGGAGGCCATCTGTGACGCAAGATGAAAGATCAAAGCCAACTGTTAAGCGTCCGTAGCGCCTGCCTGGACAGCGTCAAAGGGCGCATTGGCATGGGGTTTCATAAACAAGGAAGGACATTCATTTTAACCAGAGCTAACCCAAACAGGATATTGGAAGATTCTGTCTTATCTTCTCTAGCAACTGCATGAAGTTAACTTTATATAATTCATCAAAGGCTTGGATGATAAAAATACCTGAACCTCCTTGTGACAATCTGGAAGGGAATCAGATTCCACCCCAAGGTCTAATAAGACCCCCAAGAGGGAAGGCCTCCGATTTCATAAAATTGATTTTATACTCTAAGAAAGATCCAAATAAATTAATCTTTCGTATTAAACAGGACACAGATATCATTGGGTTAATTAGAAAGAGAGGAACGCCATCTGCTTAAAGGGTGGTCTTATGCCTTCCTGCTCTTACCTCCTTGCCAGTGATACTGGCGTCCCTCCAGATTCCAAAGGCACAATCATTAGTGTGAATGGTAACAGTGAAAGAGGGAAACTTTGTTCGCTGCCACTGTCAATACTAAAATTGTCAGACCTTATACCATTAGTGAAATCCGCTGCTTTCGGGTCACTATACAACACTGCCACCCACCTGGCCAAGACCCCTCCAAGACCAAACCATTCAAGGACATAAAAGGTGCACATCCACTCCATCCGGTTAAGTGCTTTCTCTGCATCCAGGGAGACTATCGAGCCTGGAATCGAACCTTGCTGGCACACTGGAACCATATTTAGCACTCTTCTAATATTATCAGAGGACCTACGGTCCCTAATAAAAATGGTCCTCTTTCACAATGGACCTTCAAAGCCAGCATTTTCGACAAAATTTTAAAGTCCACATTTAAAAATGAAATATGCACATGTAAAGTGCAATCCTCTGGGACTTTCCCTCACTTGAGAATAAGATGAATATTTCCTTCTCTCAGAGAGGATGGGAGGCAGTCCTGACTGTACGAATAATTGTACATATACAACATTGGCCCAGCCAGCATGTCTATGAACTCCTTCTAAATCTCATTCTGAACGTCCATCTGGGCCGGGGGCTTTACTACTCTGGAGCTGCCTCAATGCCTCCTGTATCGCTCTGATTATCAGAGGGGCATTCTAAAATGACGCCTGCTCTGAACTTATACTTGGGAGGTCCAAGGTCTTAATGAAGGGCTCCACCGTCACCAATCAGTCCTCCAAGCCCGCTGACTGAAACAACCTAGAGTAGAACTTCCTGAATGCTGCATTGATCTTTTTGGGATCACAGGTGATAATAGCAGCAATCTTCTTTCTGGCCAAGTACACCTAATATCTACCTGGTTACCACCATGCTCAAATATCTTCTGTTTTGCAAAGGAAATCTCTTTCTTTGCTGTCTGGCCGAGTGCAGCATTCGGAGCAGACCGGAGGGCTGTAATCTGCTGCAATTAAGTTACAGGCAGTCTGATGAAATATGGTGTCTCAGCTCTCTTCAGCCGAGCCTCAAGCACACGCTGCTGCTCTCCCTTCTGTCGCTTCTGAGTCGATGACGCACTTCTCTGTCCAATATTTAACTAACTCAGCATTGAATAAATGTAAACAAATAGACATCTCAAATGTTTGGGAAAGAGAACTTCCACTTGAAATGCCTGTTCAAAATTTCTGCTCATCCCTCTTATAGTCAGATAGCATGCAAATGTCTAAGTGCTGACCAGACTTCCCATTATGATCGAGTCTAATTTGACAGCATTTTGCTCATATTCCTCTAAACCTTCTTATTCAGATACCCATCAATATGCCAGACTCTACCATTTCCTCAGCAGATAATTCCATATGGATACCTCCCTCTGTAAGAAAACATTGCGTCTAAGTTCCCTCTAAAATATTTCCTCTCGAACCTTAAAACAGGCCTCCACTCTGAAAAGCAATCCTCTACCACCACTGTCTCCTCTCTTCAATCTAATTTTGTACTCAATTGGCTTGGATGCGCTGGTTCCCATGTGATCTAATCTTACTAACTTACCTAATATGCAGAATCTTGTCGAACAACTTGTTCCAGTCTGTATGGAAAATACCTACAACACTGGCTTCAATAATCTGCTCTGTCACCTCTTTAACAAACTAAGTCAAATTAGTGCAACACGATTTCTCATGCAAAATGCCATAGTGACTATCACCAATCAATCCTTGCCTTTGAAAATGCATGCAATTGGCTATCCCTCAGAATCCCCTCCAACAACTCACCAACAACTGATGTCAGGCTCACTGGTCAAGAGTTCCTTGAATTGTTGGTTAACTGTTTTCTTTTCTACTGCCACTCCTCCATTGGTCACAACAAATTATCGGTGTAACCAGGCTGACGATATGGTCAATGATCTAGGTTTCATACTGTGTCAGAATCATCCTCGGAAGAGGTCAGGTTGATTTCCTTCCTTTGTTAATATAACAAATTCATGACAAAAACAAAGTTCCTCAAACTATGATGGAAAAGTGAATGGCAAACAGAATAGAAATTACAAAAATGTATATTGACATTTCCATTCCTAAAAATACTGAGGAGCACAAACATACACAGACACACACACATATACATACACAGACAAGCACACGCAGACACACTGAAATACATACACAGACATGCACATAAGCACGGATACACACGCACATACAAGTATACGCACAAACACAGACAAATACATGTATCATACACTGTAAAACATGAGAGCAGAAAAAAGGCAATTTAGCCCATCCAGTCTACTGAGCGATTGATCATGGCTGTCATGTTTTTCAAGCCCATTCTTCTGCCTTTTCACAACAAGCTCTGGTCCCATCTTTAAGCATAACTTATCTCGTTATATCCTAAATTCGCTAATGTACCTATGTGTATGTACATATGCCTGTGTGTGTCTCTCTTTGTGTGTCCGTGTGTGTCTGTGGGCATGTGTTGTCTCTGTGTGTGTCTGTGCGTGTGCATGTGGCTGTGTGACTCTGTTGTCGTGTCTTTGTGTGTGTGTGTCTGTGCGCATATGTGTGTCTCCGTGCATGTGCCTGAGTGTGTGTCTGTGTCTCTGTGTGTATGTGTGTGCGTGTGTGCGTGTGGGTAATATACGTGTGTATGTGTTTGCCTAATACCAGGAGATAGCATTATTGAGGATGGTTGTTTTTCAGACTGGAGGCCTGCTGCTATGGACTAGGTCAGCTTAGTCAAAACATTCTTAAGTAGGCAGCGGAGACCATAACTTTGCAATTTCTTTCAGTAAATGCATAGTGACAATTACCCAGAGTAACCTAGCTATGTTGACCATCAGGTTTTGAAAATGGACAAAAAATAATTTACAAAATTACACAATGAAACCCGAAGAACAGAATAAAGAACCCCTACCGAAGTCATTCTATTCAAACTAAACATAATTAGCTGTTCTGAATGTACACAACAGTCCCAATAAGCAAACCCCCCTTAAAAACTGTAAAAAAACGGAACATATGCTTACTGGTTGAAGTTAGTAGGGCAGAAGGAGGGTGAAAGAGAGAGAGAGAGAGAGAGAGAGAGAGAGAGAGAGAGAGAGAGAGAACCTGACCACACAGCTGAACTCCAAACTGGTTCTGGACTGAACAGCTCACTGAGAGAGCTGACCACTCCCCTTTCATTATACATTTAATCACAGCGCCGTTTAATCTCTGGACCAAACCAGTCACCTTGGAGGCGGGAGCTAATTACGACCCCTCTGAAAAAAAAAGTCAAGGTCACAATATCTTTGAGAAAAGGGACCAGCTTTGTGACACTGTGCACAGCGGTGTTCCACAGGGTCTTGTGCTCAATCCATTTTTGTTTGTCATTTATACAAATGATTCAGATGAGAATTATGGAAGGCGTGGTTAGAAAGATCGTGGATGAAACCAAGATTGGCTATATAGTGGACAGTGAAGATGACACAGGGACCTTGATGAAATGGCTTAACGAATCTTAGAGTTGTACAGCGCGGAAGCAAACACTTTTGACCAACTCGTCCATGCAACCTGATTTCCTAAACCAATCGTGCCCTATCTGGGTCGGAGCGATGGCTCAGTGCTTAGCACTGCTGCCTCATACTACAAGATGTGTGGAGTCTGCACATTCTCCCTGTGTCTGCGTTGGTTTCCTACCACAGTCCAAAGATGCGCAGATTTGGTGAATTGGCCACGCTAAATTGCACATAGTGTTGGTGCATTAGTCAGGGGTAAATGTGGATAGATGGTTCTGGGTGGGTAACTCTTCGGAGGGTTGGTGTGGACTTGTTGGGCAAAAGGGCCTGTTTTTACACTGTAGGGAATCAGATCTATATATAAGCAATTTGCCCATATCCTTCTAAATCCTTCCGATTAATATACCTATCTGGGTGCTGTTTAAATGTTGTAATTACACCAACCTCCACCACTTCCTCCGGCAGCACATCATATACACGCTCCAGTTTCTGAGTGGAAACGTTGGCCTTGAGCTCCCTTTAAAATCTTTCCCCTCTCTAATTAAATCTATGCCGTCTAATTTTGCAATTCCAAACAGGGGGAAAAGATTTTGAATACTTACCCTATCCATGCCCTTCAAAAATTTATAAACTTCTAGAAGGTCCCAATGTGACTCCAACCGAGGGACTGTGCTTTCAGTCATCTGGGGCTTAAATCCTGAAATTCAATACTGAAATCTCTTCCACCTCGATCAAATCATAATTCTAAACTCATTTTAGTCAACGTGTTCAAACATTTTATAAAACACCTCTAGTAGGATTTGAAGCTAGAGCTTTGCGGCCAGAGGTAGGGACCCTACCACCACTCCACAATAGCCCCTAAACTTCCCACGTTATTCTCCTGTGTGTTTGTTCTGACATGCTGTGACACATCTCTGCCCCTGAATCCAGACTGTCTGGCCTCGAGCCAGGGACACGTTCAGACAAGTTCAGGAATTGAAATAGAATCCAGAACTCTGCATCAGAGGTAGGGACACTACCGACTACACAAGAAATAAACCATGCCCACATTTTTAATTTTAAGTGACAGCTTTCAGATCGGTATGGATTCATTGAAATCTGGTTCACTTTACTGAATAACACAGTTAGACTAATAATGTTGTTTAAAAAATGCAAGGTACTTGCCTCAATTGTAGGATGTCGAGTTTATGTGCTCTGCCTTTGTGATAAACTATGAACATCTTTAAATACTTGGCTATTATTTCCAGCTTAAATGGCGATAGTCTGTAGTCGGCAATATGAGGGAATGAAATCCTGCAGACACACACTGCACTATGAAGGATCTTGAATAGATACCAATACTGAACATCAGAGACAAAGAAAGCGCATGCTTTCTGACCTCAAACACCGATCACTGTTTCCCACCTCTAATGTGTGACTGTCCTCTTCCCAAAACCATTAAATGGTACAAGACAACTGATTACTTTCCAGCCTTTCTTCCCCAGTACTATCACTCACTGGGCTAAAGAATGGCAGATGGAGTTTAATGTTGATAAATGCAAGGTATTGTACTTTGGTAAAACAAATAAACATGTACAATGAAAAGTTGAGCCAATGGTAGTGTTGTAGAACAGAACGACCTAGGATTTCAGGCATAATTCTTTGAAGTTTGCATCATGTGTAGTCAGGGTGGTTATGAAGGTGTTTCGCTTGCTGGCCTTCATAATAGAGACATAGAGTCATAGAGAGGGACTGCACAGAAACAGACCCTCTGGTCCAACTTGTCCATGTCAACCAGACATCTTAACCTAATCTCGTTAAATTTGCCAAACGTTGCCCATATCCCTCTGAACCCTTCCTCTTCATATCCTCATCCAGACGTCTTTTAAATACTATAATTTAATTTGATCAGCCTCCACTACTTCCTATGGTAACTAATTCCATACGTGCACCACCCTTAGTGCAAACAGAATTACTCCTGAGGTTCCTTTTAAATCTTTCCTCTCTCACCCTAAACCTATGCCGTCTAGTTTTGGACTCACCCGACTCAGGAAAATACATTGTCTATTTACCATAAGCATGCCTCTCATGATTTTATGAACCTCTGTAATTCACCTCTCAGCCTCCGATGATTCAGAGAAAACAGCCCCAGCCTATTTAGGCTCTCCCTACAGCTCATATCCTCCAAATATCCTTGGAAATATTTTCTGAACCCCCTCCAAGTTTCACAACATCTTTCCAATAGGAATGAGACTAGAATTGCACACAGTATTCCAAAAGTGGCCTAACCAATGTCCTTTACAGCCACAACATGACCTCCCAAATCTTGTACTCAGTGCAATAAAGGAAAACATGCCAAACACCTTCAATATCCTATCAACCTGCGGCTCTACTTTCAAGGACTATGAATCTGTACTCCAAGGTCTCTTTGTTCAGCAACATCTTCCGGGACTTTACCATGAAGTGTATGCATCCTGCTCTGATTTGCTTTTACAAAATGCAGCACCTCTCACTTATCTAAATATATCTCCATCTGCCACTTGGCCCATCTCCATTGGCCCATCTGATCAAGATCCCATTTTACTCTGAGGTAACCTTCTTCATTGTCCACTACAGCTCCAATTTTGGTGTCACCTGCAAATTTACTAACTATATCTCCTATGTTCATATCCAAATCATTTATGACAAATAGCAGTGGACAGTCCTTTGAGTACAGGAGTTGGGACGGTATTTTCAGGTTGCATAGGACATTCGCAAGGCATGTCCTGGAGGACTGTGTACAGTTCTGGTCGCCCGCTTATATAAAGGATATTATCAAGAGCGGGAGAGTTCAAATGAGATTTATCAGGATGTTGCTGGGTATGGAGTGTTTGAGTTATAAAGACAGGCTTGATAGACTCGAACATTATCTACTTGAGCATAGGAGGCTGAGAGGTAACCTTATATAGGTTTATAATATCATGAAGGGTACCAATAATGTTGAATAGTAGGTGTCTTTTCCCTCGAGTAGGGGATTGTTTTAAGATAAGAGGAGCACGTTTCTAAAAAGACATAGCGTCATAGAGCTGTATAGCATGGAAACAGACCCTTTGGTCCAACGCGTCCATGCAGATCAGATAGCCAAAATTAATCTCCTCCCATTTTCCAGCATTTTCCCCATTTCCATCTGAAACCTTCCCATTCATCTACCCATCCACATGCCTTTTAAATGTTGCAACTGTGCCAGCCTCCACCCTTTCCTCTGGCACTCGTTAGACACAACCACCCCCTACATGAGGAGTTTGCCCATTGGATCGCTTTTATGTCGTTCCATCTCACCTTAAATATTTGCCATCTAGTTTTCGACTGCATTACCCTTGGGAAAAGACCTTGGCTATTCAATCTAACCATTGCACCCATGATTTTAATAACCTCTAACGTCAGCCCTCATCCTCTGATGCTCCAGGGAAAACAGCCTCAGCCTATTCTGCCTCTCCCTGTAGCTCAAAACCCCCCCCAATCCTGGCCAACATCATTTTAAAACCCTTTCTGAACTCTTTCAAGTTTCACAACATCCTTCCTACAGCAGGGAAATCAGAATTGCATACAGTATTCTAAAAGTGATCTAACCAATGTACTGTACATATGTAATTCAGTCTCATAACTCATATAGGAGGAGAAAGTGAGGTCTGCAGATGCTGGAGTATCAGAGCTGAAAATGTGTTGCTGGAAAAGCGCAGCAGGTCAGGCCGCATCCAAGGAACAGGAAATTCGACGTTTTGAGCATAAGCCCTTTATTCCTAATGAAGGGCTTATACCCGAAACTTCGAATTTCCTGTTCCTTGGATGCTGCCTGACCTGCTGCGCTTTTCCAGCAACACATTTTCAGCTGATAACTCATATACACAATGCACTGGCCAATAACATACCAAATACTTTCTTCACTATTCTATCTACCTGCAAATCCACTTTCAAGGAACTATAAACTTGTACTCCGGGGTCACTTTGTTCAGCAACACTTCCCATTGCTTTACCATTAAGTGTATTATATCCTGCTCTCATTTGCCTTTCCCATATACAGCATCTCACATTTATCTAAGTTAAACTCTGTCTTCCACTCCTCGGTCCATTGATCCAATTGATCAAGATCCCGTCGTAATCTGAGGTAACCTTACTTGTTGGCTATTATACCTCCAATTTTGGTGTCACCTGCAAACTTACGAAATATACCTCCTATGTTCATATCCAAATCATTTATATACATGATGAAAAGTAGCAGAACCAGCACCGATCCTTGTGGCACTCCACTGGTCACAGACCTCCAGTCTGAAAAACAACCCTCCATCACAACCTGCTGTCCTCTACTTTTAAGCCAGTTCTGTATCCAACTGGCTAATTACTCCTGTATTCCATGTGACCTAAATTTGTTAACCAGTCTCCCATACTGAACCTTGTCGAATGCCTAACCGAAGTCTGTATAGATCACATCCAGTTTTCAGCCCTTATCAACCCTCTCCGTTACATCTCAACAAAATAATAATCAAGTTAGTGAGACATGTTTTTCCAGACACAACCCAATTTTCCTGTCCTGATAAAGCACTTTTGCCCAAAACGTTTATTTTCCTGCTCCTCAGATGTTGCCTGACCTGCTGTGCTTTTCCAGCACCACTTCTATCTAGAGTCTCATCTCCAGCATTTACAGTCCTCACATTTGCCTATCCCTAATGTATCTTTCCAAATACATGTAAATCCTGTAACTCATGATTCCTTCCAACAACGTGCCTACCACTCATATCAGTTTCACCAATCTATAGTTCCCTAGCTCTTCCTTTCCATTATGCTTAATAGCACAACTTTAGTTAAACTCATGAATTCCAGCATTTCACCTGTGGTTATTCGTGATAAAAACATCTCAGCAAGGGGCCCTGCAATCACTTCCTTAGCTTCTTATGGAATTATTGGGTCCATCTGATCAGGCCCCGTGAGGTTTTTTATTTTACACGTGGTTCGTGTAGGGAGTGAACTTCCTGAGGAAGTGATGGATTGTGGGTAACGTTACAGCATTTAAAATGCATTTGATTAAGTACAAGAATAAGCAAATGTTTGGACAAATCTGGACGAAGCGCAGGCAGATGGGATTGGTTTAGTTTGGAATTATTGCCAGCATGGACTGTATGGGCCGATAGGTCTGTTTGAAAATATCCTGTTTAATTCGATGAGTCTATGTGTGTTTGCATGTCCAAGTATGTATCTGCATGTTTCTGTTCGTGTTTGTCTATTCCCGTGTGTCTACGTATGTCGCTGTGTACCACTGTGTGCATTTCTATCTCTCTGTGCTTGTTACATGTGGTCCAGCATTAGTGTGTGCATCTCAGTCTCCGCATCTCTGTGCAATGGGAACTCTTCTTGTTTTTGGTGTGAATCACTGAGACGAGGTCAAAATCGTTCTCCCTTCCTCTCCCTTTCCCTCTTTACTTTAAAGTGATCCAATCCCACACTCTGCTGGTCTGGTTTATGTCTTTTCAATTCTTTCTCACATATAAGGTTACTTGTAAGAATAAGGCATTGAAAATATCAAGTTACAGGAAGTTCATTAAAATTAATCTCATCGCCTTGCAGTGTGGTTCTCTCGGATTTGCTTGGATATAATTGCAATGGAAATATGCTTTAATGAGTACACCGTGTGTTGGAAATACTACCCAGTGACAAACCGTTTCCACACTAGAGAAGGACAGCAGACATTTGTGCACATGAAACTGTTCCATTCTGAGGGTTTCAGCCCAATTACTTTATGTGTGTGTGTGTGTGTGTGTGTGTGTGTGTGTGTGTGTGTGTGTGTGTGTGTGTGTGTGTGTGTGTGTATCAAAATTTAGATTGGATTGTGCTGTGAACTACTGCCCCCTCTCTCTCCCTCCCAAACTGAATCCCTGATGGTTTGCACACTTTAGCACCACGATTACAGTGGCGTGGGAGGTGGTAGATGGGAGGTGGGGGTTGGAAGATGGGAGGTGGGGGTTGGGAGATGGGGGTTAGGGGTTGGGGTTGGGAGTGCAACAGAGATTGACAACAACAGAAAGCCCAGCAGCTCTGGAAGCATCTTTGCACAGAAATGAAAGTTGACGTTTTGGATCGAGTGACCCTTACTGAGAACTCGTGTCAGGGGACATTACATCATTTTAAACACCACAGAGACTGCCACACTCGCCACACACAGATACACACACGAATGCACACACAAAGAGGCACTCACTATTCATTGACACTAACACAGACATGGAAAGTGTCAGTATTTCTCTCGCTCCATGGTAATCTTGTCAATATTTCAATCGTTCTGTCTGGTGTGTGTCAGTATTTCTGTGTGGAGTGTGATTGTAGGACAATTTTAATCTTTGCAGATATGAAAACTGGAACAATTGTAAAGTTTGTTGAGGATGGCGTGGAACTCCAACAGGAAAGTTATATTTTGGTGTCGAGTTCAGGTGTGTGGCAGATGCAGATCAAAGCAGAACAGTGTGAGGTGATGCTCTTTGGTAGGAAGGACATTGAAAGGTAACATTAAACAGGCTGCACTGTTATAAAGGAGGTGCAAAAGCAAAGGGTGCTGGATGTATGAGCACAGATTATCAAAGACATCAGGACAAGGGCGGGTAGCGGTAAATCTCACAAATTAGTGTCAGTATCTGAGCTGTTTACAGGAGGAAGGAGTCTCCATGCTCGCTTCCTGGGAGTTGGTGGAGATGGTGTGTTGTGAGCCCACCGAGACCGTGGGGATTCCATTTGTACAAGCTCAACACAACAGGGAGATGGCATCAGGGCCACGGCTTCTAAGTCGTGCCAGAGGAAACGGAGCTGTCAGTGGGTTTAAAGTGAGAATTTCCCTTCACTGAACATTGCTCCTTACTCGGTCGGTGGGACGTGGATGTTTCAGAATTTCCACACGATGCATCCCAATCCTCTCCGGCTCATACTATGGTCCTTTCCACATGGCCGGGGGTGGGGGGGTTGAGGGACTGGATATCGGGCACTCCATCACCCTGCTTGGCCTTTTGTGTCCTATTCCAGACTGTTTCTCCTGGAATGGGAGAAGGGGGGAGTGAGGGAGGGAGGGTAGCAGTGGGTGGCGGTGTTGTTATTGCTGGTGTGGGGGGGGGAGAAATGGTGAGGTATCTGGAGGGAGTCAGTCCATAGTGTTGTATCTATGCAGTGTTATTAGTATCGGGGAGGGGGGAATAATGAAGGGAGAGAGAGGGGATGAGAGAGAGAGAGATAGGCGGGGGAAGGTGCTGCATGCAGCAATGAGAGTGGTGAAGCATGAGCCTTGTTCTGGTTCACTGCTGCAACAGATATACAGTGAGCGTGAGGGAGCAGAGAGAATAGACTGATCCCTACCCTGACAGAGCGGGGAACGTTATTGATGCTTGTCCTGTATTTCTGGACACTTATCAGACCTCAGATACTGCACTGAGCTGGGTGGGAAGCTCAGACCATGCTCGGTGGGTCTGGTGGCGTGGGGCCCTCTGGGAAGAGTAAGCTCCCCCCCTCCCCCCCGTGCTAGCCCATCCACCATGTCCTCTTTGCCCCTTGTCTGCCATGCTCGGGATAAACTGTGCAGGGCAGCTCCAAACTGATAAAGCTCAACAGTGTGCCCATTGGCCTTTTAAATTTGGAACCAATGTCAGGTATCATGGAATATTCAGGGACATCTGGGCGATGGTGAGTACCTCCAGCAATAATGGGTGGGATAATCGGGCTGGCATTGAATGAGAGGGACACCGTGGGGTAGGGAGGGTAGTTAATGAGGTGAGTTCGATAAGATAGCACCAGTAAACTAACTCCGCCTCATACAGACAATCCCTCTGTCACACTCAATGAAAATGGCACTGAGACAAATTACTATTAGATTTAGCCTAACGAGATCGAGACTGTGCTGGCCCTGCTCCCACTTATACAGCTGCAGAACAAATACTCATCCAAACTCTTCACCATCCTAACTAACACCAATATCATTCATGGAAACAGTGACCCATATTGCAAGATGTTTTCGGAATGTTTTCAATTCACACTTTTTAAAACTACTATCAGATACTTCTCTGAAATTCTCTCTCAATCTCCCCTTTCTTTTACCAAGCTCCTCCCATTTGGCGGCATTTCAGATGATTCATGGCCGCTTTCTGGCAGTGAGTTTCACGCCCGCAGCACACCGTTGTCATGGCACAATGGAGATATGGAGCTGGAAATGGATGGGAGCTGTATATCCTGTCACTTCCAACGTGGGCTGCAAGTTTCCCCACGTAGACCAATGATCTAACACACTGTTACTCAGCAATGCAGTGGTTGGTATGGACAGGTGTACATGCTGGGAAGGTAACTGTTCTAGATTAACAGATAACTTCATTGCTATCACTGCAGAGCTCTCCATGCATGTTTATGAAACAATGCACTTGTGTGCTCTGCAGGTTTATATATCAATGTACTTTTGGATGGATAAGAAGTGGACTGGTGAGCTCTGAACATTGTTCAATCCTGGACCTATTGCTAAGCAATAAACTGGTCTGTTTTACGCTTAATGATGAACATATATCTCATTTGGGCTTCTACGTGTGTGGACATGATCTGTGAGGTGGATAGAGTATCCAATATAATTCCTGATATAACTATCACTCCTCCAGCTCGGCCCATTCCGCTATTTAACCCCATATTTCAGCAACATGTTGTCCATTAAGTAATTACCCAAGTAAAACGTGAATATCTATCGATCTTGTATTGGAAATGGAGATCGTGGCTTGGACCAAACATTTTTATTTAAATATTTTAAAGCTAAATGTGAGGTGCTGTGTTTCAGATACAATTCGCTTGTTCACGATATTCAAATTAAGCAAAACACAATTTATTCAAACACTGTTTGGCTGCAAGTACCACAAGGAATAGACATCATCTACACTGTCTATGGCACTGTAGGAGCCCCTCAAAAAAGCCTAACTCCACGTAAGCAGTTAATTTATGGTATGATAAATATCAAATTAAACATAAATAAATCAAACGAAAGTATGCAGCAGGCCTGGTGATCAGACACCAACGGTCTCGGGACCCCAGCAATTTGTAACTTGCCAAAACACAGTAGAATCATCAAGCTTGGGAAGAGAAAGCATCATCTCTTTCCCTCACCTCTATTTTTACAACTGGAGATGTGCCATTAACCCAATAGTCAGCGATGTCAACATCCCACCCACACCAAGTATTATTGTGTTATATCAGGGTTATCGTGAAAGGAGTTAACTGCAGCTGTTTGTTCAGTGACTGTGATTAATATCAGTCTTCCTGGATCTAACTGGGTCACTAGAGGCTTTACCTCGTCCATAATTAGAGGATTCTTTCAATTTGTTATGCCATAGTATTTGGGGCAGTATAATCCTCAACACGATTGGGATCAGCAACTGCAAAGAGAGGGAGAGATCAGAATCTGAAAACATTAGAATGTTCCAACAATGGATCAGAGTCTGAGAACATTAGACTGGAATGTCCCAACAATGGACAGGAGTTTATCTGATGGTCTTTACTGGCTTTCCCAGAATTGGGCATGGTTGCGGTTGCGAATCCGAGCCGTACTGATGATTAGTCAAGCTGGGTACTATCCCATCCTCGCTATTATTGGTGTTCCTGGTAAGCCTATCTCTGTCAATTCTATCAACGATGGTGAAGGTTATTGATATTCCAGTTAATTATATTTAACAAATATATGAACTTTCAGTCACAAATTCCACTTTCTTTGCATGCATATCCAAACTCCTTACTCACAAACATCAAAGAAGGGACAAGACTGTTCGGAACCTTGAATCTCCTTTTTGCCCTGAACTATTTTATGTCTCTCTGTCATCAAATCTGCCCACACCCCAGTCTCCAGCTATGCCTCAGTGCCGTTGTTGAATTACCTATCATCTACCCCTTCGTTAATGACAGATTTTACGGCTCCAGTTCTCTTTTGACCACTCTTGCAGCAACAAGTATTTTGACCACAAGCTTCTTCTTGTTTCTACAGTTACTTCACAACAGCGACTCTGTATCAGAGTAGTCGTGTCACTGACCATGTAATTCAGAGGCATAGGTTATGACTCTAAAACCATTGTTTGAAACCCTCCCACAGCCGATCTCTACACTTAAATTCGAATGACAAAAGTTGGAAAGAAACCTACTTTCCCTCGTGGCAGCCATAAACCATCACGATTTTTTTCCTTATTTTAATGATGATCTTTGTTAAAGATACCAAAAAGTTTTGCCCTGTTTGGACTAAGTGTGATTTCAGACCCACAACAATGTAGTTGGCTCCATATTGCCTTCACAAATGTCCGCGTGGTCAAAGGCAGTTACTGATGGCCAACAAATGCTGCCCTTGCCAGTGATGCTGGCATCCCGGGAATCAACAACATTAAAGGTGATATTACCAAGGAAATGTGGATGCTGGAGATGTGAAATAACATTCTCCAGCATCTGAAAAAGTGTTGGAGATTCTCAGCAGGTATGGCAGTCTGTCGGACTGGAGAAAAACAGATAACATTTAGAGTTCATTGACCATATCAAAACTAAATGCAACTAATTAAGAATATTATTTATATCAGAGTCGGTTGGAAGGATGAATGGGAGGTTTGTGTTCAATGGGTGGAGGAATGTCCGGCAAGAGGGAGAGAGAAAGAGAGAGAGAGAGAGAGAGAGAGGAGAGAAAGGAAAAGCAAACAAAAGGATTGCTGATGATGGACTGGAAGGAAAATAGGATGGGAGGTTATTCGAACATTTCCCCTTTTCCCCATATTCCTGAATATCACATCCATTTCAGGATGTCCCTGCTTGAATTGAGTAATGTTCCCCGTGTCTCTCTGAGTGTGGTGATCAACTCCATCGGCAATACTAGTGCTGAGATACCGAGAAACACAATATTATATTGTCAACTGCTTCTTTGGAAAGTGGAACTGTTACTGTGGGACTGTGCAGAGATGCAACAGCTTTCTCAGCTGGGAAGAGAAACTGAGGAGTCAGAGGCATTTTCAACACTGAATGGTTGCACCATGCGTGTGGGGAACTGACTTGCTGCTGTCGTTGGAAAGTCAGTGGAGTTTCTGTGGATGGTGTTCTCAGGTTTGTATTGTCAGTTGCTGCGTTCATTCAGGGAGACCCGAGGTCCTTTTGACCCCACTCCAGACACTGCATTTTCAGTGTATCTGTGTCCACGATAAACAAATGGAGCTGAGACTACAGAGAAGGGAAGCTGTGTAAACAGGGTGGGGCTGGGAGTTGCACATTCCTCCCTGGGATTTCGAGGAAAATTTGTCTAAGCTGGATCCATTCCAAGTGTAAAGTGACAAACCAGTTAGTTTCAAAAATGAGGTGGTCACTGAACTGTTTCCTCTCCTACAGTGACAGGACTGTACTGACTCTTACCATGAAGTGAACTGGATTGATTCTGGAACTTTCCAGTCAGGAGTGGGTAATTCATCCACCATCTCTGAAGTGCAGCCCTCTGATGTATTCACGAGCTGAAATAAGCCATCTGCCTGCTGAGAGGAATTCATTGGTTCCATCTCCACAGGGGAAGGTACAGAAACTAACTTCCAGAAATATTAGGGAACGGAGGATTAGTGAAAATAAGAAACTGCAGGAAATTAGAATTAATGAAGAGTATGTTTTTTGAAAATCTAATTGAATCGAAGTTTCATGAGTTACTGAATCTGCTGAACTGCATCCCAGAGTATTGAGGAGGTGCCGATAGAGCTAATGAAATAATTACTGATTATTTTTCAAAGCTGGTTAGATTCCGGAAAGTATCCTGCAGACTGGAAAGCAGCTATTGTAAACTGAAATACTTAAAACAGGATGGGGAGGGCAAACAGAAAACTAAATTGGTTGTTGTCAGCTTGAGAAAAATATTGTAACCTTTTATAAGGAATGTGACAACTAACACTTGGAGAATAGTGATCTGATTTGGTAGAGTTGGCCTAGATTAAGGAAAGGGAAATAATCTTTGATAAACCTGCTGGAATTTGTAGACATTGTCCGCTGTGACATCGACAATTGAGAAACAATGTGAATGGAGTATCTAAATTTTCAGCAGAAGTTTGACATAGTTGAATACAGTTGAGTAGGGAATGTTAAATTCCTTGGGTATGTAGGTGTGAAATATATACCATATGGATTAAAAATTGGATATTGGAGATAATGAAGGGAGTAGTATTTTCCTCTGGACTGGAGGTTTGTTGGGTATCAGGTGGATCAGTGTTTTGACAATAGCTGTTCACAAGGTATAAAAATGATTCAGATGTAAACAAACATCTTCATTCACATTTATGTTTGTTTTTCAATGGTGAGAGATCGGGAAATGCTGTTGTTGAAAAGGACCTGGATGACCTTGGTCATAAGTCACCAACGTTGCAGGAAATAAGTGATATGTGGCTCTTCATGCAAAATGATTGAAACACCAGAGTTGGTATATTTTTCCCAATGGTAGTGTTTTGTTGAGAGAGTATTTGGTGCATTGTGTACAGACTTGGTCTGTTTTATAAATAATGATCACTTTGTCACAGAGAGAGTGCAAAGGAGTTTCACCAGACTAAACACTGGCATGATGGTACCATGAGGAGAGAGTGCAGGATCCATGTGTTTAATTTGTAGCGCTGTGAGAGAATAAGAAGTTGAAACTTGATGGTTACGGACGGACACTCATTACATACCAAACAGCTGAATAGGGTCAAAATTCCACACTATTCAGTGGATGATTGATTCCCAAAAGTTTATATGCCTCTGCAGAGCCCACATTTCGATTGACAGAAAGGTACAGGCTCTGAATGAACTCTGGACACTTGAATGCACAGTTACTGTGTGACACTGTATTGAACGTCACTTTGTACACAATCCTGTCAGTAGTCACAATACCTTCATTCTGAAAGAGTTAACGATTCTACAGATGGAGTTCAAATTTGAAAAGTGTGGAGTTCAAATTGGAGAAGTGAATTTGAATGCAGAATACAGGGTTATAGGTAGGATACTTGGCAGTGTGGAGGAATAGAGTGATCTTTGGTTCCATATCGTTACGTCCTTCACAGTTGTGACCTAAATTGACTGGGTTGTTAAGAAGGCAAATAGTGTGTTAGCCTTCATGAACAGGGGTATTGTTTTTAAGAGCCACGAGGTTATGCTGCAGCTCTATATTTTCTCTGACAGCACTTTCTGTACACGCACCATTTTCTGCATGAAAATGTAACTGCTAAGGTCCACTCTAAGCTCTATAGGTTCGACCACACTTGACATATTTTCTCCAGTTCTGGTCACCCAATTAGAGGAAGGATATGGAAAATTTAGAAAGGGTGCAGAGGAAATTTACCAGTATGTTGCCTGGACTGGAGGGCAGGTCTTATGGAGAAAGGTTGACAGAGATAGGGCTTTTATCATTGGCGAGAAGAAGGATGAGAGGTGACTTGATAGATATATCAAGCCAGAGACTTTTTTTTCCCAAGGCAGAAATGGCTGTCACAAAGGGGCATCATTTGGAGCTAAGTTTCAAGGAGATCTCAGAGATCGGTTCCTTACACAGAGAGGGGTGGGTGTGTGAAATGCACTGCCTGCGGTGGTATTTAGTCAGGTATATTAGGGACATGTAAGTGACTCTTACATGGGCACATGGGAGGATAGTACAATGTAGTGTATATAGGCTAGTCTGATCTGAGAGGAGGATAAAAGGTAGATGCAACATCGAGGGCAGAGGAGCCTGTACTGTGCTGTAAGGTTTTATGTTCTATCTTCTACGAAAGTATTTAGCGAGTGGGGTAGATGTATTTTGACCTGTCAGAGAGGTGAGGGCTATGAGGAATCGGACATTAAAGAGGATTTGTGACCTAGAGCCATGTTCTTACTGAAGGGCAGGGTTGGGATTTGAACTATGTGCTCCTGTTTCTGATGTATTTTCATTCTGTTATTGGAAGGTTCGTGGGTCTTATTTTCCTCGAAGGTCTGTTATTGAATATTGCAGTCAGGGAGACCAGAGGATTCTGTGAGCCATCTCTAGGTGAGGTCAGGAGGCTGTATTCGCAGTGAATCTGGGTCTACAACATGAACAACAATTGGGGCACACGTTGCAGAGAGGGGAAGCTCTGTAAAGAGAGATGAGGGGAGTCTTTCATATCCAGCCTGACTTTTCCAATTGTATTTTCCAAATCACCCAAACTGTATGGGGCAGTCTTCATGGACTGAATGTTCTTACTTGTTCCTGTGTACTAGGTTATAGCAGTAAATGGACATCAACTGTTCCTGTCTAGCAGTTTTGAGGAGCTGAATGGAATGCAGAGACATGGGACTGAGGAGCAGGAGTGGGTCATTAGACACTTTGAGGCTTCTCCACCAGACACTAAGATTGTAGCTGATCATGTTGTGGTCATAGCTCCACCTTCCTGTCTGTATCCCATTATTACGTCTTTACTAACCCAGCTTTGTATAAATGTAAACAATGAGGAATGCCAAACTTCTGGTGAAGAGAATTCCCACTTGAAAGATCCTTTTAGAATTTTCCCCATCTCTCTGATAGAATCAGAGAGTCATACAGCATGGAAAGAGATCCTTTATTCCAGCTTACCCATGCCAACCAGTTATCCCAAACTTATCTAGTCCCATTTGCCATCATTTTCTCCATATCCCTCTGAACCATTCCAATTTATTTACCTATCCATATGCATTTTAAACGTGTAATTGGACCCGCTGTCAATATTTTCTCTGACAGCACTTTCTGTACACGCACCATTTTCTGCATGAAAATGTAACTGCTAAGGTCCACTCTAAGTCTTTTCCCAAATCTTCAACCTATGCTATGCAGTTCTACACTCCTTACCCTGGGAAAAATACATTGGCAATTCAGATTATTCATGCCCCTCAGGGTTTGAAAAATCAATTCCATGTCACCATTCACCCTCCGCCACTTCAGGGGAAGAGGCCTCAACTTGTTCATCCACTCCATGAAGCTCAAACCCTCCAGTACTGGAAAATCTTTGTAAACATTTTCTGCGTCCTCTCAACATCATCCCATCAGGAGAGCCAAACAAATTGTGCTCAGTATTCTTAAAGTAGCCTCACCAGTGTCCTGTCCAGGGCTAACGCATTAACTCCTGTACTCAATGTTCGGACCGATTAAGGCAAGCATACCAAACATGTTCTTCACCACCCTGTCTATCTGCGACTCCACTTTCAAGGAACTGTGAACCTGTACCCGTAGGTCTCTTTGTTTGGCAACATTCTCCAGTGCACAACATGACTGAATATACTGAAAATGCAAAACCTCACAAGTATCTAAACTAAACTCCATCTGACAGTCCTTGGGATTTTGATGGGGTCAAGGGTGCCGCTGTACTCTAAGTTAATCTTAATCTGCTGCACCACTTTGTTGATGTTATCTGGAAACTTACTAATCACGCCTCTGATATTCACATCCTAGTCATTTACATCCATGGTGGAAAGCAGTGAGCTCAGCACTGATTCTATCAGCACACCGTTGGCCTCAGTCTGGAAAACAATTCGTTATCTTCAAGACACATTTTCGTATCCAATTGGTTAACTTTCCCTGGATGCCATGTGACCTAACCTGTTTACGATGAGGAACCATATTAAACACCTTGCTGAAACCAGTGTAAACAAATTAAACCACAGTGCCTTCTTCAATCTTCTGTGTCACGTTCTCAAAATACTCAGTCACATTACTGAGACATGATCTCCATCGCATAAAGCCATGTTGACGACTCCAAACCAGTCCTTGTCTTTCTAAATGCATGTAAATCCTATCCCTCAAATACCCCTCCAACAACCTACTCTACACTGATGTTAGGATCACTGAGTCGATAATTAATTGTGTTTTTGGATCACTGTTCCCTTTTCTAGTCCCAATCCTCCACTGGTCACAAAACAATTCAATTATAATTATGTTGGTGATATGGCCAATGATATAGTTCTCAGAGAGTGTAAGGGTCAGTGTAAGGAACAAGTCAATCAGATTTCTTTAATCTGCTCCAATAACACGTTTGCGACTAAAACAAAGTTACTCAAACTATGATGGAAAGAAGAATGATGAGTGAATATTGCAAATACGTACATTGGTATTTCCCTTTTAAAAATATTGAGGCACAAACACACATCCACACGCGTTTGATAACAAACTGGAAATGAAAATCTCTGCGATGTTAACTTGAAAGAACTTTGTCCAAATATTACTGGAACTCATGATAAAAGGAAAACTGAGAGTTTGGCCCAAATGTTATCCTACTTGAAGAGTCAGAGAGTCCTACAGCATGAAGACAGGCCTTTTGACCCATACTGGTCCCTGCTGACATAAATGTCCATCCACGCAAAACCTATTTCTCTGCACTTGGCCCATATGCTTCTGAACCTTTCCTATCCATGCATTTGTCCAAATGCCTTTTAAGTGTTGTTAATGTAAATACCTGAACTACTTCCACTGATAGCTCATTCCATATACGTACTACCTACTGTGTAAAGTTTGCATGTCTTGGTCTCTTTTATTTTTTCCCCCACTAAACGTAAACTGATGCACTCCATTCCTCGATTCCAAAACTCTGGGAAAAAGAAAGATTGAATTCATTCAGTATATGCCTCTCATGATCTAGTACAGTTTTTTTTAGGAACCCACCACACCCCTCCCACCCTTTCAATCTCCTTTACTCTAAAGAAAAATGTCCTTCCTTGTCCAACCTCTCTCTGTAACTCAGGCTGTTGAGTCATATGAACATCCTTGTAAATTTCGTCTGCAATCTTTCCAGTTTAATAAAATCCTTCCAACAGCAAAGTGACCAAACCTGAACACAACACTGCAGGTGTGGCCTCGTCCTGAAACTTGCAACATAACTTCCCAACTTCTATACTCAATGTCCTGACTGATGAAGGCCAGTGTGCCAAAAGACTTCTTCACTTCCCTGTCTCCCTGTGACTTTACTTTCAGAGAACCGTGCACCTATACTCCAAGGTCCCTCTGTTCCACTACACCATTTAACGTCACGCCATTCACAGTGAAATTCCTGCCTTGATTTGATTTTCCAAAATGTAAAACTCACATTTATCTATATTAAACACGTTTCCCTATTTCTCATCCCACTTCCCCAGCTAATCAAAGTCCTGCTGCAATTTCTGAAAACTTCCCTCACAGCCATCAGCAAATTATGCTAGGCTTACTGGTCTATATTTCCCAGGTATTTCTTTCCTTCCCTTCTTGAATAAGGGCACAGCATTCGCTACCCTCCAGTCTTCTGGGACCTCATCTGTAGCTAATGGATGATGCCAAAATATCAGCAAGGGTCCTGTAGTGTCTTCTCTAGCCTCCTGCTGTGTTCTTTGATACATCTGGTCAGAACCAAGATTTTTATTCACCTTCCTCCATTCTAATACATCCAACCCCTCCTCTGCTGTGATATGGACTGTCGACAAGATATCACCACTAACTTCCCTAAGCTCCCATACCAAGTCTTCAAGTATTTCTTCACGTTAAACACAGAGGAGAAATATTCATTGAGAACCTTGAGGATTTCCTGTGGTTCCGCATATACATATCCACTTTGGTCCTTGAGGGGTCGTATTCTCACTGCGGTTATTTTCTTTTCTTAAATATACTTAAACAACCTGTTTGGATTCATCCTGATCTTCTCAGCCAAGGCTATCTCGTGCCCTCTTTTCGCCCTCCTGAGATCCTTCTTCAGTAAACTCACCTATCCCCTTTATATCTCCAGGGATTCCTTTGTTCCCATCTGCCTGGACCTGAGCCACACCTCTTCAATATCTCATGTCTTCCAGGTCTCCATCCTCATGCCAACCTTGCCCTTCACCCCCATAGGAGCATATAAACCTTGACCTCCAGCCATCTCACTTTTCAAGGCTTCCCAGTTGATGGAGGCCCTTTCGCCTGCAATCAAATTGCTCTAAACAAGCCCTGCAAGTTACTGTCTAATTCCATCAACATTGACCTTGCCCAAAGTTAGAACTTGCACTGTGTACAGGTTTGTCTCTCTCCATAACTATTTAAAGATTAATAGAACTCTGGTCACTGGTCTCAAAGTGGCCCCTCACTGTCACCTCCATCACCTGTCCCGCTCTATTTCCCAAGAGTCGGTCGAGTTTGCCAATTCCCGAACAGGACCTTCTCCATACTGCATGAGGAAAGTTTTCTCAACTCACTTAATGCATTCACCCCATCTAAGTCCTTAGTTCTGTGTCAGTCCCAGTCTATATTCATAAAATTAAAATCTCCTACTATGAGAATTCTATTGCCCCTGCAAGTGTCCCAATCTCTCTACATATTTTTGTTCCTCTAACTCCCATTGACTATTGGGGGTCTATAGTACAACCCCAATAATGTCATCATCCCCTTCTTATTTCTTAGCTCCACACACAAAGCCACACTGAATGATCGTCCAGGTATTTTACCTCTGTACACTGCTGTGATACTCGCCTTAATCAAAAATGCAACTCACCCTCCCCTCCTTCCACCACCACTATCCCGCCTAAAGCAGCTGTACCATGGTGCATATGCTGTCAGTCCTATCTCTCCCTTAGGCATGTTTCTGTAATGGCCATAACATCCCAGTCCCACGTACTTATCCATGCTCTGAGTTCATCAGCCTTACCAGGCAGCTGTCCTGCTTTGTAACAGATGCAATTTAATCTAACATGCATTCCTTGCTCTCTGTCATGTTCCAGCCTGACCTGTCTCTTTTCACTTTACTGTTTCTAATTACTGCATCTCCTTCCAGCCTCACACTTGTCACCCTGCTGTTGATGATCCCGTACCACCCCCAAACCCAGCCAATCTAGTTTAAATCCTTCCTTGTAGCACTAGCAATCCTCCCTGCAAGGATATTGCCCCATCCCTCCATTTCAGGTATAACCAGTCCCCCTTGAACAGGCCACCTCTGCCCCACAAAACTTCATAATAATCTAAAGATCTATATCCCTACCCTGCCCAAATTCTTTAGTCACGCATTCATCTGCCATAATGACTTGTTCTTACCCTCACTAATACATAGCACTGGACGTAAACCGAAGATTACCACTGATCCTGGCTTTTATCCTTTTTCCTAGCTCTCTGAAATCACTCTGCAGGACCTCTTCACTACTTCTAACTCTGTTATTTTATACCAACATGCGCAATGACTTCTGGCTGCTCCCCCACCCCGGTGAGAATGTTCTTCAGCCGCTCTGAGACATCCTGGACCCTGGGACGTGGGGGGCAACTCACCATGCTGGATTCCCATTTGCAGTCACAGAATTCCTGTCTGTTCCCCTCACTATCGAGTCTGAATAATTACTTCTGAAGTTATTCTGCTCGCACAACTTTCTGATAATGGGATTTCTTCCTGAAACAGTTGGATTTAGCTAAACCCCCTTTGATTCAAGCAGGTGGGGAGGTTCCAATGAATCCTCATCGGGAATCCTCCATGAGTGAGTAAACCGACTGGGGTTTTTGTTTTAGCTCCCACATATTGCTGTGATGAGGGACAGGGAAAGACAAAGGGAGGAACAGACTGTTCCTTCTCAGGTAGGTTACATTTTTCCATCCTAAGTTGAATCAATAATGTTATCAGAACTCAGACTGGACTATGTGTGCTCTCCTTGAACGTTGTCTGAACATTATGGCTCCATCACATTCCCTGCTCCATGCAGGTGCATCATTGCTACTGTCGTACACAGAATTATTTCATTAACAAATAATTACCCTCTTTCGGATGTGAAGATGTGTTTATATGTACCTGCATAACAGAAAAATAAAATGCTTAATGTATTTACAATATCTTCATTAAAATGAATGTCTTATCTTAAACCAATACAGAAATTTCTGGAAAAGCTCAGGAGGTCTATTAGCATGTCTGAAGAGAAATTAGAGTTAACATTTCTGGTCCAGCGACCTTGTCTCAGAAACTAGCTTATTCTCAAATTACATACCCAATTCTTTTCTCCCACACAAGAGGAAATATCCATCAGGTATTCACCAGCTACTCTCTGCCCATGATCGTATATGGTCAATAAGAACATCTCTCATTCTCAGTCCTGAACTGTTAATCCTTCATGACATAATGCGTTCATCACTAGGCCAAGTAAAGAGAAACATCTTTGAAAAATTTGAAAACCGTTTAGCTTTTTTTTCAGTTTTGGGCTCATAACTTCAAACAATGCATGAGATGTGGCCTCAGCAATGCCCTGTACTGATGCAGGAAAACATCGCTAAGATCAACCCCGACCCCCTTGCATGAAACAGCATCGTTCCGTTTCCATTCCAAATCCGTTGCTGCATCTTCACAGTAACTTGATGTGCTTCATGTGGTAATACACACAAATCCCTCTGTACCACCAAATTCTGCATTTTCTCTCCATTTAAATTATTTGCAGCTGTTTTGCCATTTTCCCAAAACACAAAATTCCAGTCACCCACATCGTACTGATATTTATTTTGTTGCAAGTTTACTCACTGCCCTCCCTTATCTGTATCCTATTGCGGACGCTCTGCCACCACTTGACATCTTATTGAATGTTCATCCTGGTGTATGAGCAAACTGAGCTCCAATATATTCCGCCTCTTCATTCAAGGCATTAAACGAGAATGTATACTGTTGATAAACTCACACTGATCCTCGAAGAATTCTACTAGTTACATCTTTCCAACCTGAAAACAAGTAATTATCTCAAATCTGTATTTCAGGTTAGCTAACCAGGGCTCCCCTGTTCCTGTGTAACTGCCCAGAAAGGTTGTATGGCCTTCTGCTGTGCGATGTAATTTAGTCAATGAGTTGAATGACTATATTCAATTCCTGTGTAACTCCGTAGAGGGATAGAATTGCCTCCGCCTGACTCATTTTAACGATTCTGACTGGCTGAAAGGGTCTTCCTCTCTGTCTCTCTCTGGAAAAGGCTCGAGATGTGAACTGGGAGGTCCACACGTGGGATAGGAGCAGCAGTGGGCCATTCGGTCCCTCCAGCCTGCTGCACAATTTAGAAGCATCATGGCTGGTCTGACTGTTGCTTACCACCGCCTTCCTGTCTGTTCCTACTAAATATTGCCTCTTCTGTCCATCAAAGATCACTTCAGGTCAGCCTTGAATATCTTCAATGACTCAGTATTCACTTTTCCCTGGGGATGACAGAGCCATAGATCGCACAGTCTGAATGAGAACGAAACAACGTTATCTCAAATGTTAATGGGAGACCCCTTAATTTGAAAGCGTGTTAACCTCACAGCAAGTTACCTTCTCTTTTCACAAATAAGGGCAAAACAAATGGGAGGAGTCATAGACCCTCAGTCAGCCCCTCAAACATATCCTGCAGTCCCATTGACTATTCAGTAAAATATTTATCAATGTCAGACTCCATTGCACTACTGGGAAAATATTCCTGTCATCTTAAGACCATACAGCATAGGAAATGGAAATATGGCCATTTCAACCATCAACTCTACTTTGCTGTTCGGTGCTGCCTGACATGTTTCTCAACACTATTCTCCCGCCTTCTCACTGTAACTGTGGATTCATGTTTTAATCAAAAATTTCTATCTCTGTATTAAAGACACGTCTTTGGCTGTGTCGGTGTGTGTGTGTGTGTGTGTGTGTGTGTGTGTGTGTGTGTGTGTGTGTGTGTGTGTGTGTGTGTGTGTGTGTGTGTGTGTGTGTGTGTGTGTACATCTGCTAATAGTGGGAGACAGAATGGTGGTGGAAGGTGGTGTGTGTGCGTTTCTGTGAATATCTGTTTAATTCTGTTTAATTATCGGCAAAATATCATGGGCTGAAGGGCCTGCTCTGTGTTGTATTGTTCTATGGTCGATATAATGGCAGGAGGCACAGAATAGTAATCTGTTGATACATCACATGAAGGAAATTGGTGACATTGAAATGACGCCATCATCATTAATTTTGGAAAGCCCATCTGCTTGTCTCATGTCATTGCGAGAAGGCAACGGGTCATTCTTCCCTGGTCAGATCTCTATGTGACTGCAAATCCTCAGCAATGTGTTTTACTATTTACTGTCTGTGGACCATCTGAACCAGCCACTCAGTACAAGATCGGCAAAACATGTTGGCCAGAGCAGGAGTTGCACACATCTCATGAGGGAAGAATGAAAGGAAAGGTGGATCCCTTCCTCTGACTCTTTCCTCTATGCCTTCAGCTCTTTCTCATTCAGGTAGATGACCATTCCCCATATTAAGTGCATTCTTACTTCGTCTCTCCCCGAGCATGATGTTCATCTCCGTCTGCATCTCTGGTGCTGCCTTTATTGATGCTGACATACAGATGTAAGGAATTTCTTAAACTCCACATCATTTGTGGTGCATTGAGAAGGAATGTGTTTTTTTTAATGACACAGGAAAGAAACGGAGATGTGTAAGTGTGGAAAAATAGTTAATGTGATCAACCTTGAGAGTGTTGTTGAGGCAGTCTTTGGGATATTGTGGACTGATTTTTTTCTCCTTTATAAGGAATGATCACCTTGCCACAGAGAGAGTGCAATGGAGTTTCACCACACTAATCCCTGGGATGGTAGTACCGTGAGGATTGAGGGGAGATTCATCTCTAGTTCTGTGAGAGAATGAGAGGTGTTTGCATTGAAACTGGACGGGGAAGGGCCAGTCACTCACGATGTACTAAACAGACACTGATAGGGTGAAAAATTCAATTTTTGTTTTACTCAGCTAATCCAGCCTGCGAATAAACTCTCCCCGCGTTAATACATTACAGTTGGAATGCGATCCTGCACTGAACGTCACATTAGCCATAATCCCGACAGCAGCCACAATACCTTCATTCGAAAACAGTTAACTATTCCCACCAGTTTCTGACGTCCATGGAGAACATGGACATGTCTTCTCGGAGATGAAGTATGCCTCCTTGAGAATAGACATAAACTTTTTCACTTCCTTCCTCAATCCCACAAACCACGTTAAAATATCATGTGCACCACAGGCAAAGGAGCCACGAGGAACATCGTGAAGCCGTCTCTGAGTGCAGCCTCTGCTCCACTGGTTTGTCATATTGGAGCATCAATGACACCCTTCTATTCCTGGATAAGTGTTTCAAGGCGTTGGACAGTCTCCACCTGGTCCCATAGAATAGGTTCAAGCGTTTGACTGAGCTCTTCCTGTTCTTGTTTAACAGCTTAATGTGCTGACCAGGCCCCTCCTTTAATGTAAAACAAGCAAAAGGATTGAATGGGCTGTCCCTCTTCTTGTTCAGTAGTTTCGATGTGATGAACGGAATCTAGATATCCGTGTGCAACAAGCTTGAGGTGCTGAATGAGCTCCTCTTTTAACTGTGGAAATGTGCAGTATCTGGCCACCAACCACAAACATCGTCTGTTGTGCTTTGAAAGACCCCAACCAGAGGGCAGTTACACCTGATCCCCATTAAGGTCAAATAATTAGGTGGTCCCAATGACATCGTCAGTCAAATACTGCCTTGATATCAAGGCCACTCACTCTTCCCTGAGCCCCTGTGTTTGCCTCTTGTTTCAATCAATAGTGATGGTGTATGCATAGGGAGTGATTTCCTCTCACAGTGGGACATCAATGTCAGGAATTATCTGTGCTGGAGAGTTAGGGGAGCTGCATCACTGAACGTAATTAAACAGGAGGTAGATAAGGTTTTTGACCTGTCAGAGAGCTGAGGGACGTGAATAATGGGGCATTAAAGAGGAGGTAATGGGACTCGGCAAGATGGCGGGTGATTCTCTTGAACTGCTGTGGACAGCTCTGCCTAACAGCAAAGGCAAAGTGGTATTTTTTGCAATCCCTGGCCAATTTATGTGGAGGAATTATTAGATTAAAACCTTACAGAACACATACGTTATAATATTTCGGAGTCAGAAGGATACCAAAGGGAAAAGGAGCAAGCAAACAGCATATGCACCCTCTTCTGAACCTTCCACCCCCCCCCCCCCCACGCCACCCCCGGGACCTAACAGACACACATGAATTGGCTGCGTAGATGGAGAGAGTTACCTTGAAAGTTAGGGCTGTGGTTGAATAAATCCTTGGGGAGATTCGTGCCCAGGTCCAACCGATCACATCCATGCTGCAGAATCATGAGCTGGAGATCCAGGGCCTCGGGGAGAGGCTGGAGGAGGTGAAGAGTCGATCTAAGGCCTCAAAAGCTGCGATGGAGTCCTCATCCAATCGGTTCCAGGTGCCGGAGAAAGAAGTGTGTACCTTGCGAGACCATATCGATGACCTGGAAAATCGAGGTCGGAAGATAAATCTCCGAATTGCTAGGCCCCCTGAAGATGAGGAAGGTGAGCAGCCAATCAGTTTCATTGAAAGCTGGGTGTCAAAGATTTTGTGCCTTCACGTCGAGTCCAGCAGGCTTCAGATTGAAAGGGCTTATTGGGTTACAGTGCACAGGTCAGGGCCCGTGCAGCGACCCCGCTCGGTCCTAGTGCACTTCTATTCATATAATAACAAGCAATAAGTCATAGACGTTTCCAGATCCGTGGGAAAACATCCGCAGGTGCTGCTGTACAAGGGTTCAAAAATCATGTATTTTCCAGGATTTCTCTGCAGCTGTTCTTCGAAAGAGGAAATCTTTCGATGAAGTTAAAAAGAGGCTTAGGAACCTGAGCATCCAATCCTCCATGAGATACCCCGCAGTGCTTCGTTTCAGCCACGAGGACTCCGTTTATACATTTGACTCAGTGAATAAAGCTAAAAACTTTGTGAACACTTTAAAATGGACGGATTGGCCTGAAAACTACGGTTAATGTTTGTTCTCTTTTCTATCTTTCCCCATGTTTTTTCTTCCTTTTTTTAAATTCCTTTCTTTATCCCGAATAATTTCCTTTTTGGAAAGGGGGCAAAATACTTTGGAATAAGTTGTTACTTTATTTTAATAACTAGATTTTCTAATGGGAAATCTTGTGGATGTTCTTTGTTGTCTCTCCCCCTTTTTTGTTTGTTCTGCTTCTCTTTTAGTCACAAGTAGGGGTGAATTGAATCCAGGGATGAGTGGAGTACTCATCCTGACTTTGTTTTTTTTTTCTGTTGATTTAAGGATCATCTAGCTTTTTTTTGGCCTAAGTCTGGGGCACAGTCTGGGTTTGAAAAAGTTGTGAAGGAGAGGATGGGTGGGCTGAGTGCCCCCTATGGGCAGGGAGACGAGTCTTCCATTCAACGTTTTATAGTTGGTTTTCTTTGTAGTTTGTTTGGTAGGAATAGTTGTTCATAGTTATGATAGAGTAGTTTTTTGTATATATAGTTTTTCGACTCTATGAGTCTTTATTTACTTATGCTCTGTGCTTTATAAGCAGGCTTCTCCCTCTGAGGGGCTCATGATTGTCTGAAAGGGGATATGGCTAAGTGTCTTATTAAATGGTGCACCTGGAACATTAAGGGAAGTCATTCGCCTGTTGAAAGGAGAAAAAAAGTTCTTTCGAGACTTAAGAGGGAAAGGGTTGATATCGCTTTGTTGCAGGAACCCCACCTTGATGTTGGGGAACACCTGAAAGTACAACATGGGGGTTATGACCGGAAATTCTTCTCATCCATACTAATAAATGTAGGGGAGTGGCCGTACTTATCCAGAAAACTCTTCCATTCACATTATTAGAGCCAGTGAAAGATGAGCAGGGACGGTTTGTGATACTTAAAGCCTTGATACATGGGAATGAATATTACATTTTACACGTCTACTGCCCTCCAGTGCATCCCCTCAAATTTTTTATTCGTGCTTTCTCTAATTTGAATGCTTTTGGAACACGGCACATTATTATGAGGGGAATTTAATTGTCTTTTGGATCGACAGTGAACAGGATGCTTTGTGGTTCCCCAACTATTTCTTCGGAAGACAAGCAGGTTGTTGACTTATGCGAGAAGTTGGGGCTGGTGGATATTTGGAAATGTCTTCACCCTACCGGCAGGGACTTCAACTTTTTCGCAAACCCGCATTAATGTCACATGAGGATTGACCTCTTTCTGGCTCCCTCGGCTCTTCTGGATTCGATTATGGGTTGTAAAATTGGGAATATAGCTACCTCTCATCACGCGGCAGTATATTTGGAGATAAAGGCCCAGGGTGAAGGGCTAAGTTTGCAGCACCAGCATTTGGGCCCTTTTCTCCTTAAGGATTCCAAATTTGAGCAATGCTTTTTGAAGGAGTTTCAGGAATTCTTGACTATCCACTCAGGCATGGCTAGTAGTCCGTCCATGCTATGGGAGACTGCTAAGGCCTTTGCTAGGGGATTAGGTATTTCCTATTTGGCTAGCCAGAAATGACAGAAGGCGGAACAGCAGCGTCTACTTGAGATGCAGTTGAAAGCTGCGGAGTTGGCACATTTTGCATGGCCTTTGGTCACTAACCTACAGCAGATCACCGCCCTTCGGGCTGCCTTAAATTCAATACCGGCACAAAAAGGAAAGAAAGAACTTGCTTTTCCTAGACAAAGGCTGTTCGAATATGGGGAAAGGCCATGGAAGGATTTAACATATCTGACTCGGAAAAAGCGTGCTCCCCAATCCATTACTACAATCAGAGACAGCGCCGGCGTCCTCACATCCGATGCTAAAAAGATTAATGGGGATTTTCAGAGCTTTTACTTTGAATTGTATAAGTCTGAAGGTTGCGAGGACAGGTTGGGTAAAATGGAGACCTTTTTTAAGAACCTTGCCCTCCCAGGGGTAACCTTGGAACAGGCCGCTCTCCTTACTGGCCCCTTGACAGTTCAGGAAATGTAGGAGGCAGCAAGGCAACTTCAGAGTGTGAAAGCGCTTGGCCCTGATGGTCTTCCAGGTGAGTTTTATTAGGAGTTTATAGGGATTCTGTCAGGGCCGATGTTAGATATGTCCGATCACCCCTATATGCATGAATGCCCATCACCATTTTTGAGAGAAGCTAATATTTCCTTAATTCTTAAGAAGGCGAAGGTTCCTGAGGATTGTGCCTCATACAGGCCCATCTCCCTATTAAATTCAGATTGCGAGATTTTGTCCATGATCCTGGCGCTGAGATTGGAAATAGTGTTGCCTCATATTGTTAAAAAGGACCAAACAGGCTTTATAAAGGGTCGTAGGTCCTCTCATAATATTAGAAGGTTGATGAATGTGAGCCAAGTTCGTCACCAACGATCGATTCAGGGGTTGGTGATTTCCCTAGGTGGAGAGAAAGCATTCGATTGGGTGGAATGGATGTTTTTTTTATGTCTTAGAACGGTTTGGGTTGGGTGAAGTCTTCACAAGGTGGGTGGAGGTTTTATATCACCAATGGGGTGATGTCTGGTAATTTTACGATTGGTCGGGGTAGTTGTCAAGGCTGCCCCCTCTCACCATTATTGTTTACGGTGGTGGTAGTGCGCTGGCAGAGGCAATTCGTCAGAATATCCACATAACCGCTCCGGAAGTGGGATCGATGGCACGCAAGATTACACTATAGGCGGATGATGTCTTTCTGTTTTTATCAAATCCGATGACCTCAGTACCTCATTCGATACAATGTATCCATTCATTTGCATCAATTTCAGGATAGAAGATTAACTTTGCAAAATCGGAGGAAAAGCCTTGGGGAACCTTAAGGATGTGCCAGAAGTTGAAGGTGGCCCTAAGTTCCTTTTTAAGTGGTCATGGGCAGAGTTCTGGTACCTAGGCATTTTTATTACTCACAAGTTTGATCTGTTGTTCCGGACTAACTTGGTTCACTTGCTCGAAAATATCAGGCGAGATCTTCAGAGACTTGAGCCTTTTCCAATTTCATGGCCAAGCCGAATATCTCTCATTAAGATGAATGTTCTTCCTCGTTTGCTTTATACCATGTGTATGCTCCCTATATTGTTTCACAGGTCAATGCTGTGAAAACTTATGGGGTGGTTTGGTTACTTTGTCTGCTATCATGGGCGGCCCCTCATCAAACTTACTAACTTGCAGTTGCCATATGGAGGGGGAGGAGTTGATTTCCCAGACATCAGAAGGGAATAAGAATTTCCCTGTTGTCCTGCGTGTGCGAATGGATAGGTAACGATCCAAACTCAATATGGCTGGATATTGAGGCCTCCCAAGCAAAGTTCCCTCTTATTAATCTGTTCATCATGGATAAGATGAGGACAGTTATGGGCCACTTCTGGAACACCATTGTCATTATTACAGTCAGGGCTTGGAGGGCAATGCATCAGAATGATCTATGACTTCGCCATTTACACCTATACTTGGCGTGCCAGGGTTCCAACCAGGGATAATGGACTCAGGGTTCAAACTATGGGCAGTGAGAGGAGTTTCTAGTTTAGGAGACTTGTTTGAGGGGGAAGTTATGATGTCTTTTGAGCAACTGAGCTGCAAATAAGGGTGCCCAGCAGAGACTTTTCCATTTTCTTCAGGTTAGGGATTTCATCCAGAAGAAGACTACCTTCTCACTAAGCACTATAAGCCCAATACATTCCACAAGCACCCTTTTGGTTAGTGCCCTCTATCATCTGCTGAGTGGCAGGGCCTGGCAGGATATTAACCGGTTATGTGAGGTCTGGGAGGAAGAGCTAGGAGTGCAGGTCTCTTCTGAAACATGGGAGAACACATGGGAGAATAGTCAAAAGATCTCAATATGTAACAGGACATATGCTGCACAGTTAAAAGTTCTGCACAGAGCTCATCTGGCACCAGAACATCTGACAAAGTTTTTAAAATAGGGCATCTTCAGTTTCGCCGAAATGTAAAATAAGTGTAAGTACTCTTACCATTGATTCTGGGCATTCCATAGGCTTTGTGTTTACTTGAGCGCTGTGGCGGGACAGATAGGGAAGGTATTGAGGACTGAAGTCAAACTAGACCAGATATCTCTCTTCTTAGGTCTACCGAATTTACCATCTTTAGACTGGCAGGGGAAGAAAGTATTTAATATTCTCGCATACTGTGCACGGAATAAAATTCCAATGAGTTGGGTGTCTGAGAACCAAACGGGCTTGCTGGGATGGCAGAAATAAATTATGGGGGACATTCGCTTGGACTTTTATTACAAACATGGTGCAGCACACAACAGCCCATTTTGATAAGGCATGGCAGCACTACTAGAGTTATTTGGAAACGGATTTGCCAGTTGTCTTAATTATGGTGTTTGTTTAACCAGAATGGTTAGATTTGTTAAACCCTGGGCCCTGGAGGAGGGTCTCCTGAGTTAATATGGACATATATACAATGCTCCTGTTCCTCTGTTTGGGAGCTTTGCGCCAAGCATAACTGTTTCGTATTTCGTGATTTTTTTCTTTTCCTTTGGTGTTGCTTTGCAGTGTTAGGGTTTGTTTTATATTAGAGGGTAGATTAATAGTTAGGAGACAATTGTTGCATTGTAATTTGTGTTTTTTTTCTTTTTTATTATACTGATAATTGTTATTGATTGCATTTTACAATAAGTTTATATGTTTGTAAAGTTAAAAAATTGCTAATAAATATATTTACCAAAATAAAGGAAAGATCTTGCCGGAGTTATGCTGAAAGATATTTGAATTTTGGAGAGACTAGAATATGTTACTTGCCAGTGATGTTAGGAGCAGGAAGGTAGTACAGAAAAAAATCAACCTGGCTAAAGATCTGTTTGGGGAGACAGCACATCTGATGTGTGGATCAATGGGATTCCGGGTCAGTAGGTCTTACACAAGGAGGACAGGATGGACCTGAACTGGCATCAATCTCCGACATGTGGATCGTTGGAATTCCCGAGTCGGTAGGATATACACAAGAAAGATGGATAGACATGAACTGGCAGCAATGTCCGACATGTGGATCATTGAGTTTCCCGGTCGGTAGGATCTACACAAGATTCTAGATTAGAGAGGTGCTGGAAAAGCACAGCAGTTCAGGCAGCATCCGACGAGCAGGAAAATCTACGTTTCAGGCAAAATCCCATTATCAGGAATAGAGGCAGAGTCCCTGCGGGGTGGAGAGAAAAATGAGATGAGGGTGCGGTTGGGGAGAAACAATCAGACAGTACAATAGTTGAATGGGGGTGGGGATGGAGGTGATAGGTCAGGGAGGAGGGTGGGAGAAGGTGGAAAAGCGTACAATCGGTGAATGGGGATTGGGATGGAAGTGATAGGTCAAAGAGGAGGGTGGGGAAAGGTAGAAAAGAGTACAATGGGTGAATAGGGTGGGGATGAAGGTCAAAGAGGAAGGTGGAGTGGATAGGTGGAAATAAATATAGGCAGATAGGGCAAGTCATGGGGACAGTGCTGAGCTGGAAGTTTGGAACTGGGGTGAGGTGGGGGAAAGGGAAATGAGGAAACTGTTGAAGTCCACATTGATGCCCTGGGATTGAAGTGTTCCGAGGTGGAAGATGAGGCATTCTTCTAACAGGCGTTGGGTGGTGAGGGAGCGGCGGTGAAGGAGGCCGAGGACCTCCATGTCTTCGGCTGAGTGGGAGGGGGAGTTGAAATGTTTGGCCACAGGGCGGTGTGGTTGATTGATGCAGGTGTCCCAAAAATGTTCCCTGAAGCGCTCTGCGAGGAGGGGTCAAGTCCCCCCAAAGTAAAGGAGACCGCATCAGGAGCAATGGATACAATAAATTATATTGGTGGATGTGCACGTAAAACTGTGATGGATGTGGAAGGTTCCTTTGGGGCCTTGGATGGAGGTGAGGGAGGAGGTGTGGGCACAGGATTTGCAATTCCTGCGGTGGCAGAGGAAGGTGCCAGGGTTGTTGGGGGGTGTGGACATGGTCTTTGCGGAAGACGGAAAGGGATGGGGAGGGAAATGTATCCCTGGTGGTGAGGTCCGTTTTTAGGTGGTGGAAATGTCGTCGAATGATTCGGTTTATGCGAAGTTTATTAGGGTGGAAGGTGAGCACCACGAGGGTTCTGTCCTTTTTACAGTTGGAGGTGTGGTGTCTCAGGGCGGAGGTGTGGGATGTGGACGAGATGCGTTGGAGGGCATCTTTAACCAAGTGGGAAGGGAAATTGCGGTCTCGAAAGAAGGAGGCCATTTGGTGTGTTCTGTGGTGGAACAAGTCCTGCTGGAAGCAGATGCGGCAGAGGTGGAGGAACTGGGAATGCAGGATGGCATTTTTGCAGAAAGTAGGATGGGAAGAGGTGTAATCCAGGTAGCTGTGGGAGTGGGATTGTTTGTACCACTCTAATCTAGAATCTGTTTTCCAGCATCTGCAGTCCTTGTATTAACCTAGGATCTACACAAGAAGAATGGGATGGGCCTGAACTGACAGCAATTTCCTGGCAGACAGGTTTGCTATTGTAACTCAGGAGGTTTTAAATTAGTGTGGTTAGGAGTGGGGATGGGGAGGGGGGAAGGGAGATAAGACCAGAGCAGAAGTTCGACAATAAGTGACTGAGGAGGAATTGGAGACTAAAACCAGTGCAGCTAAGACCAGCAACACAGACGCAGAGGGCACTAAACACAATGCGACTTGCAACCTGAAGTGTGATTAGTTTCATATGAGGAATCTAGCATGTCAGAACTTGGAGCTTGGGTGAGTACATATAATGACAATGTTCATATTACAGAGATTTCTTGAGCGAGGGACAAGAGAGCAATAAATCCAGTGGGTCCAGAAATAGTTGTTGAATGTGCAGTGAGTGGCTGGAGACAGTTGTTTAAAGTTTCTTCATGACCAACAAATGAAGCACAAGTTGCAGAGAGGAGACACTCTATAAATAGACCAGAGGCGTCTTTTTTTTTCAACCCACGCCAAACTGTGTGTGACAATTGAGAGGGACAGAAGAAGATCCTGTATTAATGTGGATCAGGTATTTCCAGCAAGTGGCCTCCATCTACTCCTGTGCAGGAGCTGTGAGGGGCAGAATGGAATATAGGAAACCGGACTGAGGAGCAGGTGTGGGCCATTAGGCACTTTGTCTTGGCTCTGCCTCGCACTAAGATCGTAGCTGATCTGATTGTGGTCTCAGCAGTACTTCTTCTGTACGTGCATTATTTTCCTACATTCACTTCTCTCTCAAATATTTAACAGACACAACTTTGAATAAATGTAAGTATCCAGGTGCCGCAAACTTCCCGGGAAAGGAATTCCCACCTGAACAGCCCTTTTAGAATTTGTAATTCGTGCTCCAATCGATGTTGCAGGGTCAGTGTTTCCTTTTACAGTCACACTGCTCCACTGTTTTACAACAGATTTCAAAGTTTAGTGATATGGCTAATGTTAGCCTGGCTCATCTTCTACAAAAATGTGAAACACACACACACACACACACACACACACACACACACACACACACACACACACACACACACACACACACACACACACACACACACACACACACACACACATCATAAGACAAAACAGAAATATGAAAGCTTTCCAGAGTTTCATAATAGTTGAACTCATAACAAGTGAATAGATGATAGACTGTCTCAAATATTATTCTGTCCCTTGAAGTTATTAGATTAGATTCCCTACAGTGTGGAAACAGGCCCTTCGGCCCAATAAGTCCACACCGATGCTCCAAAGATGAACCCACCCAGTGCCATTTCCCTCTGGCTAGTGCACCGAAACCGATGGGCAATTTAGCATGGCTAATTCACCTGACCTGCACATTTTTGGACCTGTGAGAGAAAACCGCAGCACCCAAAGGAAACCCACGCATACATGGGGAGAGTATTCAAACTCCACACAGACAGTCGCCTAAGGCTTGAATCAAACCTGGGACCCTGGTGCTGTGGGGCAGTAGTGCTAACCACTGAGCTGCTGTGTCACCCATCCTGCTCAGAGAAGTTACTTATGATGTGACTTCTCCCCAGAATAGTTGGAGTTAGCTGAATGCCCTTTGCTTCAGAGGGTAGGGAGATTCCAATGAATCTCTCATCAGAGATTCTCCACGACTCAGCAGGTAGAGGTAAGTCAGACATTTACTGTTGTCAGGTGTAAAAAAAAGAAGACAGAGGGATCAATCAGCTGCTGCTTCTCAGGCAGGGAACATTGTTCTCCCTCTCTGTGTTGAAACAAGCAATCATGTAAACTGAACACCAAACTGGACCGCTTGCGCTCGTTATGAACATTCTCTGGAATGGATCATCATGGACAATATGCAAGAGCATCATTGCTGTTGTTATACACAGTGCCTTTCTTTTGCAAAAGAGAAAATTCTTGCTTTATAATTTGTTGATATGTTGGTATGCATTTGCTTAATTTTGAAAAATCATTTGATGTTTTCATAATATCTGTGCTAAAATCAATACATTTTATTCTTAAAATTTATTCCATAGTTTTTGTCTCACTGAGCAGTGAAAATATGTATCCAGCTGATTGTTCTCAGAATCGTGTATTCTTCAAAAAAATTTCTCATCTAAGACCAAAACTGATAATGTTTCAGAACAAAAGGCCTTCATTCCAGGAAAGTGTGAAAAAATCATTGTTGATAAACTTCTGAAGCTTTTCTTTAAGGTTAAGGGATCAAAACTGCACACAATGTGCCAGATGTGGTCATAGCAACGCCCTGTACAGATGTAGACTCGAAAAATGTGATGCTGGAAAAGCACAACAGGCCAGGCAGCAGCCAACGAACAGGAGACTCGATGTTTTAGGCATATTCCTGATGAAGGACTTATACCCGTGAAGCCAATTCTCCTGCTCCTCGGATGTTGCCTGATTGGCTGTGCTTTTCCAGCCTCACACTGTTCGACTCTGATCTCCAGCAACTGCACTCCTCACTTTTACCGGTACAGATGTAGTAAAACATTCCTGATGAAACTTGGTACCCTTTGCCAGAAACACAATCATTCCACTTATCTTCCATACGGCAAGTGCAGACTAACTACATATGATTTGAGTAGCAGGATCATGAATACCGTCTGTATCACAGAGTTCTGCAATCTCTCTCCATTTATATTGTTTACCATTGTTTTTTCGTTCCATCCAAAATAGACAACTCACATTATGCTATATCTGGTGAAGGTTTGCTCACGAGCCTCCCTTTTCCTATATCACATTGATGACACACGACCTCCATTTGATGACATACTGGATGACCAGCTTGGTGTTTGAGCTAATTGGGCTTTAGTATACTCAGCCCCTTCCTCCAGATCTTTGATACAGATATTGATCGTTCATTATTCCATAGTGATCTCTGAGGCACTCCACCAGTTACAGCTTTGAACGTGAAAATAAGCATTTACATCTACTCTCTATTTCCTGTTGGCAACAGCTTCTTGTGAAGCAGCTCAGATGTTTACATGGCGTCCTGTGCAGTAAAATGTACTCAATGAACTAAAATGATTAATTCTATTTTCCTCGTTAAATAGGCAGAATGCTCTTCTCCAGACTCATGGTAACGATAATGACTGGCTGAAAGACGTGGCCCTTTGTCACAGTTTCGAGGGGTGGATGGATGGCACAATACATGGGGTAATGGCAGCAGTATATCCCTGTAACAGCATCGAGAGTAGTTTGAGAGAACAACACATGGGGTAGGGGCAGCAGTATATCTCTGTAATGGCATCAAACGTGGATTACAAGAACAACACATGGCGTAGGGACAGCAGCATGTCTCTGTAACAGACACGAGGGTGGATTGAGGCAACAACACATGGGGTAGAGGCAGCAAATGGTCATTCGGCACCACCAGTCAGAATGCTCATGACTGATCCGAATGTGTTTGACCATCCATCTCCTGCCTGTTCGCAATGAATATTGACTCTCCTATCCAGCAAAGATCAGCCGAGCTCAGTCTTGAATATCTTCAAAAACCGAGTCTTCACTGCTCCCTGAAGTTGGGGACCCTGCAGATAGTACAACACTAAAGTGAAAGGGGCGACCTTATTTCAGTGTGAGACCCGTCATTTTAAACTGTGTTCACCTCACACGAAATCGCCACCTCTTTTGAAACATAAGGACAGAATAATTAGGCATAGACATAAACCATCCAGCCCTCTAAACCTGTCCAATAGGACCACTGACTCTTTTCAATCAAATATGTATTAAACTGATTCTGTGCTCCAGTCCCAGGAAGATAATAACTGATAGCATGACACCACACAAGCATTAAAAACGCAGAATTAGGACATTCGGCCCATCGACTCTGAATGCCATTTAATACTGGCTTGGAGATTTCTCAACATCATTCTCCTGACTACTCTCTGTTACTCTTGACGTGCTTATTCATCAAAAATCTACCCATGTCTGACTTATAAGCAGTAGTATCTGTGTCTCTGTGCGTCCGTATGTGCACTTGCGTGTGTTTGTTCATGTGTCTGAGTGTTTGTGTATTTATGTGCTGACATCGGTTCATCTGTGTATTAGCCTCTGCGTTTTACTTGTGCTTGTGTTCTATTTGTGTGTGACTGTCTATGTCTCCGTATGTCATTACCTGTGCGCGTTTCTATCTCCGTGTATGTACTGTGAGTGTCAGTATATTAGCGTGTTTACTTAGGTCTCTGAATATTTCTGTGTCTGCATCTCTGTGAAATGAGATATTTGTTGTTTTGGCAGGGAGAAAATTGTGAGAACAGACAGAGTGGTTAAAATGTGAATTGCCCTTCACTGAACACTGTTTTTTACTCAGTTGGAGGGACATGGATGTCACGGAATCTCCATACAACATGTCCCGGTCCACTCCGGCTCATACCAGGGTCCTCTGCACATGGCGAGACGGGGGTTGGAGGAGGGATCAGATATCGGGTGCTCCACCATCTGGCTTGGCCCTTTCTCTCCCATTACAGACCGATTCTCCTGGAATGGGAGAAAGGGGGGAAGGGAGGGATGGTGGGAGTGTGTGGCCCTGTTCTTAGAGCTGGTGTATGTGGAGGGGGAGGGGGAATGGTGAGGTGTCCGGAGGGAGTCAGTCCACAGTGTTGTATCCATGCAGGGTTATTAGTTTTGGGAGTATAGTGGAGGAAGAGAGAGTGCGTGGGGTGGGGGGTGGGGGGTCGGGTGGGCGAAGGTGCTGAATTCTATAGTGAGAGTGTTTCGTGCGTGAGCCTTATTTGGAGATAGGGTGTGAGCCATGTTAGGGGGTAGGTGCTATAACAGGTTGTGAGTGTGAGTGTGAGTATGAGTGTGAGTGTGAGTGTGAGTGTGAGGGAGCAGAGACAGTACGGTAACAGTTAACCTGACAGAGTGGGGAGGATATTGATGCTTGTCCTTTGATGCTGGTCATTTCTTCAGATCATGTCAGAGTCGAGGTGACCCTCCCCGAATGTCTTGTCCAAGTCTATCACTAATGACGCCACAGACCCTGTCCCTCAGATTCCACAGAATCAGTTTGGGTGGATCTTACAAATAGGAAGGAGAAGCAAGCATTGGTTTTATGTATCTAAACCAATGCTCTTGTGCAAATTCTGTGCATTGTATACTCTAGAAATTAGAGCTGCAAATATTGTGGGTGCTGCAGTATTACTGCATGATCTCAAATTGCATCTAAACTGTGTTAACTAAGTGACTGCTAATGTCGTGAAAAATAAATTCCATAAGCGTATAACAGGTTGGTTGAAGATTATATTCTGACTCAAACAAGACAGCAGGTTATTTTGGATTTGGAGCTGTGTGGTGAGAAGGAATCATTTGTAACCTTGCTCTGAGGACTAGAGACGTTTAGATGTTGTATTCTACACGGCGCCTGCATACAATATAGAACGTTTGAGCACGAAGTGGTAGACACGCAATAGCTGTTAGAGTCATAGAACCATGGAGCCCTGCAGCTTGGACACAGGCCCTTTGTACCAAAATGGTCCATACCGACCAAAATGTCCATCCTGCTCATTCCATTTCCCTGTCCTTGCTCTCTATTCTTCTAACGCTTTCATATCTGCGTATTTGTCCAAAAGCCTTTTGAATGTTGTTGATGTGCATCCCTCAACCAAACCATTGTCTGCTAATTTCATATGTGTACCAACCTCTGCATAAAAAAGTTGGCGCTCAGGATCCTTTTTATTCTTTCACCCCTAACCTGATGTCCTGTTATCCTTGATTGCCAAAACTGACAAAACGAATGAGTGCATTCACCTTATCCATGCATCTCATGATTTTATACTTTTCTATACGATTTCCCCTCAGTTTCTTACACTCAAAGGAAAATGTTCTGGCCGGTCCAAACTCTCACTACAACTCAGACCGTCGAGTACAGGCAATTTCTTTTGTCCTCTTTCCGGTGTAATCACATCCTTCCTATGGCAAATTGAACAAAACCGAACACAATACTCCAAGTGCATGCCTCACCAGCGTCCTGTCCAACTGCAATATAACTCGCCAACTTCTATACTCAATGTCCTGACTGATGAAGGTCAGTGTGCCAAAAGCCTTTTTCACTGCCCTGAATACGTACAACTACTTTCAGAGAACCATGGACCTGAGATCCAAGGTCCATTTGTTCCTCTACACTCCTTCAGGGTCTAACATTCACCACGAAACTCCAACCTGGATTTGACTTTCCAAAATGAAATACCCCACATATATCTATATTAATCTTTATTTGCCATTTCTCGGCCCACTTCCCCAGCTGATAAAGGTCCTACTGCAATTTCTGATAACCTTTCTCACTTTTCACAGTACTGCCTATTTTATTGTCATCATCATAATTACTAATCATGCTTTGCACATTCTCATCCAAAATCATTGATACAGATAACAAACACTAATATGCCCATCACCGAGCCCTGAGACATTTCACTCGTCACAGGCCTCACATCCAACAAGCATCCTTTCAGTATTAACCTCTGCTTTCTCCCATCAAGCCAATTGAGTATCCAATTTGCCAGATCCCCCTGAATTCCATGCCATCGAACCTTTCAGAGCAGCCTATTATGTGGAATCTTACCAAAGGCCTGTCTGAAATCTAGGTAGACTGCTTCTACCACCCTACCACCTTTTGAGGTCCCTTCCTCAAAAGAACGCTAAAGAATTGTGAGCCATGATATCCTCTGCACAAAGTAGTGCTGACTGCTCTGTATGATACCGTGTCTTTTCAAATGCATGCATATGTTATCTCTCAGAACCTTCTCAAGGAAATTACATGTCACAGTTGTTAAGCTAAGTGGTCTATAGTTCACAGGTTCTTCTTCGCAGCCCTCCTTGAACAAGGGCACAACCTTCACGACCCTCTAGTATTCTGGGACCTCCCCCGTGGACAGCGGTGATGCAAAAAGATCAGCCAGGGCTCCCGCAATATCTTCTCTCGCCTCTTGCTGTGTTCTTGGATACACCTGTTCAGGACCAGGACATCTAGAGAAAACCTACAATGTCTGAAAAATATGTCTATGTTTTTAAGGTAGAATCACCAAAGGAAGGGCAAATGATTTCATGAAGGTTAACATAATAAATTAAAGATTATATTAATCTTAGGAAGTGAGCTCAGAAGAATTTTAGACGTTGTGGCAACCAGAGAAGTCTCAGAAATTTGTTTGTGTAGAGATTGCATATTCTCCCCGTGTCTGCGTGGGGTTCCTCCCACAGTCCAAAGAATTACAGGTTAAGTGAATTGGCCATGCTTATTTGTGCAAAGTGTTCAGGGATGTGTAGATTAGGTCGCAAAATGTAGAATTGGATGGGAATGGATCTGGGTGGTTACTCTTCGGACGGGCAGGGTGGACTTGCTGGGCCCAAGGGCCTTTTATGCACTGTGGGCTTTTAATGATTGTGTGAAAGAAGAACACAAAGACTACATAAATCTACAATCTGTATTGCATAGAAAACAAAATAAAAGCAGGGTCAAATGTGGAATTGTGTAATCAGGAGAGGGGAGGTTATTGAGGAGAACAGGGAAATGGCCAAGAAAATAACCAGTTCCTTTGCATCTGTCATCAAGGAGGGAGATCCATAAAATCGCTGAGTAATACCAAATTAACACATGGAACTTGTGGAACTAAAGACAGAAATTCAATTCATATCAGTACCAAGGTAGTAGTTGAAGGCTAGCATAGTAGTATTGTAGCTGGATTGAGCATTTCTAAGTCTGATGAGCCAGTTGTACTTCGTATTGAAATATTAGAAATAAATCAGCAATAGATGCATTAATTGTGCTGTCGATGAATATTTTATTTTCCTGTACATTCTACAGAGGCTGGAACTTAGTAAATGTGTTCCAAGCATTGGAGATAAATGGAAGGGATTCAAGCATCTGCAAAGGGAAGAAGAGATAGTGTGGAGAACTGCAGACCAATTAACTTGACATCTGTCGGTAAACTGATGGAACCTATTATGTAGGATCTGATATTGGATATTTAGAAATTAACAGAACATTGGAGAGAATAAGTATGGACTGACAGAGTCTTCATCCTTGACAAACTTCAGAATGATTTGTACTTGTTTATTGCAAAATAGGAATGGCGTATTTCGATTTTCAGAAGGCTTTTTTTAATAAGAACGCATGCAGTGAATTCATAAATAAAGTAATGTGAATGGTAATTGGAGTAATATATAAAAGTGGAAAGTTAAAGTCAGATTCGCCTTCATTTAAGAGAATCAGAACACAGCTTGCTAATGAAACTGTACATAGAGTATTGAGTCCAGTGTTGGTGACCCAATCTGAGAAAGGATATACTGGCCACGGAGGATGTGCAATGGACAATCTCCAGATTAATCCCTCAGATGGTGAGATTGCCTGATGAGGTAACTCGGCCTGTGTTCTTTACAGTTTCAAAGAATGAGAGGTGATCATAATGAAATTTAGAGAAGTCACTAAACATATGACAAGGTGGAAATAAGCAGGATTTTTCTCTGGCTGTCTACTCTACATTTAAGGCAAATTATTGCAGGCAAAGCATAGACCACTTCAGACTGCAATCAGAAGACAATTCTTCATTGGAAGGGGACAGAAGAACACAGCGACATGGAAATCTGCTGGCAGGAAAGATTAGGGAGAATCCCCAAATATTCTACAGGTACGTCAAGTGGAACAGAATAACCAGGGAAAAGGTAGGACTTATTAGTAATTTGCCAAGTTGTATCCAAATCAACTTAGTGGTAGGAGACAGAAGGTCTGCTGGTAGAAATCTGTTTGCTTGACTGGAGACCAGTATCCAATCGTGTACCACAGGGATCAGTGCTGTGTCCCATTTTATTTGTGATTCGGAGATGCCAGTGTTGGACTGGCTTGGGCAAAGTTAAAAATTTACAGAACACTAGATGATAGTCCAGCTGTTTATTTAAGCACGGCATTTTGAACAGCATAATCACACGATGAAGAAGCAATGCTGCGAAAGCTAGTGCGTGCGAATAAAACTGTTGGCTTATAACCTGGTGTTGTGTGTTTTTAACCTTATTGTTTGTAGCATTCATAAATGATGCAGCTGTGAATTTGGAGGGGGTTAGGGTGAGTGTGATAAATCAGTTTGCGTTTGACACAACGTTTGGGTGGTTGGTTGGCAGTGAGGAGGAAGGCCTTATATTACAGGAAGGTACAGATGGAATGATCAAATTGGTGGATCAATGGCCAATGGAAGGTAACCCTGATAAATATGAGGTGATGTACTTTGGAAGAATGAACCAGACAGGGGAGGGCTCAATGAATAGCAGCACACTAGTAAGCTCAGAGGGTGCTGGAAACATCCCTGAGTGTGATTAAACAAGTTAACGCACAAGTTGACAAAGCATAGCGACCATAAACATAGCCTTTATTCATGGAGGCAGATTACAGGATCTATATGGAACTTTGGTGAGGCCAAATGGAATACTATATACAGTTCTGGGAGCCACATTACAGGAAGTATGTGATTGCACTGGACAGGGTGCAGTAGAGATTCACCAGGATGTTCCCTTGGATGGAGTAGATCAGCTCGGGTTGTTTACTTTGAAGCAGAGAAGGTTGAGAGGGATGTGCTTCAGAAGGATAAGATTACCAGGGGCATGGACAGAATGGATAGACAGCAGCTGTTCCTTTCAGTCAAACGGCGAAGAACAAGAGAGTACCATGTTAAAGTGAAGGGTTTGATGTTTAGTGAGGATTTGACGATTGGTTTTCATCCAGAGGCTGTTGGGGTCGGGAATACACTTCCTGAGAGGGCAGGTAACCTCACAACCGTTAATAAATACGTGGTCGTGCCCTTGAAATGCCATAACATACATGGTTATGGGCCTCATTTTGGAAAGTGGAACTAATGTAGATCGTGCTGTATTTATGACAGTACAGAGCCAGTGCTACTGTGACTGTGTGGGTTGGACGGTCAATCATTGAGCAGCATAAGACATGAATTGATGAGCTTCTGAAGAATGTAATAACTAAGGTTATAAAAGTGAACTTGTCTCTATGAGCTAGAACAAGGAAAGCTAAAAGTGTCTAGTACCCTGCTTCCTTCCTGATCTTTCTGTGCAGTCTGGGGGAAAGCTCTGTCATTGATGTCACAAGCTCTCAAACATTAGGAAGGCAGCATCTGTCTGGTCGACAGGACTGTGTTTCCCGTTCCCTTCTCCAAAACCAAGCTTGTTGCCGTGTTCTGTCTGGTTTTATCCTTTAAATACTCAGAGCAATTTGATACAATTGAGTGTCTTGCTTGGCCGTTTCAGAGACCATTGCAGAGTTTATCACATGTCTGTGTGTCTGGAGACAGTTGTAGGCCAGACCAGGAAGCACAGGAGATTCACTTCCTGAAAGTACATTGGGAAAGGAACAGATATTTACAATGGACATTAGACCAATAGTACTGGCACCAGATTTTATGTCTTGATATTTTGTGAATTGTTTTTAACTTCCACCAGCTGCCAGAGCGTTATCCCAGTCTGGATCAGTAATCCAGTGACATTTCCACAACACCATCTCCACATGCGGACCTATCTGAAACCACACTGAACATATTATTTCTGTGCTGTATGACAGCTCTGCCAAAAAGAACTCCCACCAATGTGATAATCGCGACGGGACTGAGGGCGTGGTAAATGGTCAGACTGCAGTCATTCCCTTGTTATGGGACTGGATATTGTTGAGGAACTTTCCACGTGGCCAGGCAGATGTCAGAGTTGGAGCTGGATTGAAACAGCTTCCCGAGGGACATGACTTGTTGTGCAGCACAATCTTCATTCCTATTTCAGGAATGGTATCCGGGCCCATTGTCGTCGTCATATCTACTGTGTTCAGCCGTTTCTTCATGTCATGTGCAGCGAATCGATTTGGTTGAAGACTGGCATCTGTGATTCTGTGGGCATCATGGCGAGGGTGAGGTGGATTACCGACTCAACACTTCTGGCTCAGGATGTTGCAAATACTACCACCTTGTCTTGCACACTGATGTGCAGCGCTCGGGATATTTGTGGAGTCCTCTCCTCCTGTAAGTTGTTTAATAGCCCATCGACATTGATGACTGAATGTGGCTTGACTGCAGAGTTTTGATCAAATCAGTTTGTCTTGGAATCATTTGCTGAAGAAACTAAGCAGGTCCAGTGGACACTTGTTCAGAACTGAAAAGGATTGGAAACTGGGCATTTTAGTTCCTTGCCAGAGGTGGGAGGGTAGGTGACAGGGAACTGAGGGTGTGACAACAGATGAACAGGCTTTTAGCTGTGGTGAACGAGAACATGATATAAAATGAATTTAAATTAAGATGAGAATGAGGATCGGGGTTCTCTCTATTGAGGGCAAGATAAAGAAAACACAACCACATAAAGTCATATGGAGGCCAGGAGGGAGAATTTTGAAGATGTAGAATTACATAGATACATTTTCACTGGAGAAATCATCACAGGAATCAGACAAAGGAATTCAGGTGCTTGCCGGCTTATTGGCACTAGTAAGATTTTCATGCTGCCTTAGTATTGTAACATAAAGAAGAAAGCAAATGACAGTACGAAGTTTGGGCAGAGGGCTGTTTACCCGTCACTTTTAACATTGTTTCAAATTTACAGTGCTTAACTTGCAATGCTTGTTCTTGAAGTTAGTATCAGATGGAGAGTAGGAGGTTGAGGGGTGACATTATAGAAATTTACAAAATCAGGGGAGGATGGTCAGGTTGAAAAGACAAGACCTTTTCCACAGGATAGGAAAATTAAATCATTGAGCCATTGGTTTATGCTGGAAGAGGGAAGATTTAAAAGGGAGGAAGAGGGAACTTCTTTTTTTTTACACATAGAGTGATGTGTTTATGGAATGAGCTGCCAGAGGAAGACTGGCAGATGCAGGTACAGCTCCAACATTTAAAAGACATTTGGACAAACATATAAATGCGAACCGTTTAGAGGCAAATGTACCAAATGCAAGCTGATGGGAATAGTTTCGTTTGGAAAACCTGGCCGTCATGGACAAGTTGGGCCAAAGAGTGTGCTTGTATGCGATATGACTGTACGAATATAGAAAGTGAAGAAAAGGAAGAAAAGATGTGATGTAAGCAAATTGGCAAGAAATATAAAAACCAGCAGCACAAGCTTTTCCATGTATGTGAGAAGAGTTCAAGAGGTGTGTGTGATCTTTGGTATAAAGAAAGTCAGGAAAGTATATTGAGGATATTTGGAGGGTGTGACTGGGGAACTGGATACAGGGAACAGACAGATAATTTACACCAATATTTTACATCGTTCCTCACGGAAGAAGGTGCTGTAAATATTTCAATGGTATTAACAAAATAGTAATAGGAGGGAAGATCTTGAGCTGTCTCTAACAGAAGGAACAAGGCATTTCTCAAACAGATAAGACCAAGGGTAAACAGGTCATCAGCAATTCATAGCTGGTTTTATAAGAAGTGGTCTCAGAGTGGCTGGTGGCACTGTGTGAAATATTCCATAACTCTCTGGATTAAAGGAGTGATCCAGTGAAACTGGAGACCCTCCAATGTGGCGCCTGTCTTCAAGAAACGAGCGAGACTGAAAGCAGGAACCGCTTAGCCTAACCATTACTGCTGGGAATCTGTGAGACTCTGTTATTAAGGAAGGGACTGCAGAACATTTAGAAAAGCTTCACACAGAGTCAGCATGGTCTTGTTAAAGGCGAACTACATAATGCCTGTAAAGTCATGCAAAGTTTTTCTGGAAATCCGTGAGAATGCAACAAGTGGCCTTGATAAAGGGGGACTGGTAGACATGAGGCTTTCCAGAGATTTTCCACAAGATATCACTAAATAAAGGTTCTTCACAAGACAGAAGCTCAGAGTATGGTGGATAATGCATTAGTATGGGATGACACTTAGTAAACACTTAGAAATCGGAGAGTCACGCCTCATCGAACTTTATGAAAAAAAGTATCTACTGGAGTACCACAAATATCAGTCCGATGACAAGAGCTGCTTACAACAGCTGCACTCAGCTCCTGACGGCGGGAGCTGAGTGCAATATACATTTGAATTTGACGATGTCACTGACAACCATAAGGCAGGCTGTTATTAAATGGAGAGAACTCCCAAAAAAGGAGCAGTACAACGGAGTGGTGTGTTTCTGTTTATCAAACAAAACGTCAGCATGTTGATGCGGAAATGTTGGTTCATTAGACTGATCCCTGGGATGAAAGGAGTGAACTATTCAATACATCAAAAATGCTGAGGCAATTATTCATTGTGGTTTAAATGAATGAGGGTGTCATTACTGAAACGGACAAGATACAGTGGGGGCTTGACAAGGTCGATATTGAGAATGTGATTCCCCACCATGGCAGAGTCTCGAAGTCAGGGATGTAGATACAGAATAAGGAATATCGATTTCAAACTGAGATGTAAAGAAATGTTTTCTTTCAGAAGGTAGTGAATGGCTGGAGTTTCCTAACCCCGAGAGTTGTGGAGGTTGGGTCACTGATTGTATTTACAGATGGGTGGATTGGTTTGTGACATTTCAGCGAGTTGAGGGATGCAAGGGGTTAGCAGGAAAGTGGAGTTGAGCAGTGGAGTAGGTCCACCATGTTCTTCTTGAATGACAGCGCAGGTTCCTATTTCTTACGTTCTTATTTATGTTTTTGGAAAATAATTGACTATTTTCCTGGAAGTCCTGATGTAGAATGTTGCATTCACAGACAGCAGAGGATTTGTCTGAGTTGACCTTGGGTGGGGCATGGGGGCTGTATTCAATGCGAATCTGGGCCTATAACATGACCGACATCAGGAGCAGAAGTTACAGAGAGGAGAAGCCTGAAAAGAGGGATTGGGGGAAGGGGGTTATTGACTGACCAGCCTGGATTTTCCAATACATTTGCCAAACTACACCAAACCATCGGAGTGGCCTCAATCTGCTCCTGCACAGCAGGACCGAAGGTCTGAATGGAACATCAGCACATAGGGCTGACAGACACAACTGGGCCATTCGGCCCTTTGACATTATTCCCCCAGTCAATAAGATTATGATTCATCTCATTGTGTTCCTAGCTGCACTTTTCTCTGATTTCACAATGATCCCTGATTCACCTGTCTATGGAAAATCAGACAAAGTCAGCCTCGATATAATATGAAGATTCAGCCCTCCCAATCTTCTGGGTGAGAGAACTCCCACTTGAATGAATTCCCACTTCGTGAATTTCTGCTCGTTCCGGTTCTGACTGAGGTTGGAGGGTGTCACTGTTTTCATTTCTAGTCCCATTCCTCCACTGCTCACCACAAATTTTGAACGTAACCAGGTTGGCAATATGGCTGATGATAAAGGTCTAAGACTGGGTCAGGTTCAGTTATCAGAACAAGCCAGTTGGATTTCTTCAGTCAGCTGCAAGTAATTAACAGAATTAACTGAGGAGTATGAGGGATATGTAGTTAGCACTGTCGCCGCTCATCACCAAGGAGCTGGGTTCAATTCCAGTCTTATGTGAGTTTGAACATTCTTCACGTATCTGTGTGGATTCCCTCCTAATGCTCCAGTTTGCTCCCAGAGTACAGAGATGTGCAGTTTAGAGTGGATTGGCCCTGCTAGATTGCCCTTTGTTGAGAGAGCATCCCCTTCATGGTAACCCCTGCCAGTGTGGGGGAGTTGAACCTGCGCTGCTGGCCTTCTCTGCATCACAAACCAGCCGTTCAGCTAACTGAGTGGGAGACAGTGTAACTGTTACAGACAGAAACAGGCACAGGCAAAGGGCAAGAGAAACGTTCATAACATGGAAAATGGTGCAATTCAGATAACGGTCAAGATAAAAGCTGAGGATAAAAAGTTCTCTGCTCAAAATTCTATTTCATAACAGGACAAGTGTTTAGAAGCAGTGTTTGGCTGAATACAATAAAGTGAGACAAAGTGAAATAGCCAGAATTACTAATCGTGATTGGATATAAAATAAGTGCATATTTTTGCAGGACCCAGGAGTTTGAATGGCTGAAAATCCTGTACCTGAAAATGGGAATTCTTTGGAACACTACCTGGAATTCATATTAAAGTGTGTGCGTGTGTGTGAGGGAGAGAGAGAGACCGCACGGAGCTGGGTGGTGAGCTCAGACTATGCTCAGGCCTCCTCTCGGAAGAGAATAGACCCCCATACTAGCCCATCCACGAGGACCTCTGTGCCCCTGTTGAATAATCGTGGTGTTAGTTCCCCTTATCTGCCATGCTCGGGGTCACCTGTGCAGGGTGGCTCCAAACTGTGGAAGTACAACAATGTGCCCATTGGCCTTTGAAAGATGGCACAAGTGTCAGTGATTATAGAATAGCCAGAGGTATCAGTCCGATGGTGAGTCCCTCCAACCATGTTGGTTTGGAGAATTGGGGTGGCATTGAATGCGAGGAACACTATGAGATTGAGTGGGTAGTTAATGTGGTGAGTTCGATAAGATAGCATCATGAAACTAGTTCAGTCTGGTACAGACAATCCCTCTGTCACACTCAATAAAAATGTCACTGAGACAAACTATTGTTAGATTCAGCCCAATGAGACGAAGAGTCTGATGAACCCACACCCAGTTCCAAAGTTGCAGAACAAATGTTCATCTAAAACTCTCCCTCATCTTTATTGACGCCAATATCCCCTTCACCTATCATTCCTAGGAATACTGGCTCATGTTGCAGGATGCTGTCGAAATGTCTTCATTTCAGCATACTGAAATCTGTGATCTTACATGAAATTGTCTCTCAATCTCTCTTTTGCTTTTTTCCCCAAAATCCATTTGATTGTTGGTAGTTAAACTGATTTCCCCGCCATCTCTCTCTGGCAGGAACTAAGGAATACGGACTAGGCAATAAAGACTCTGTATCAGAATGATCATGTCACTAGATGGTAATTCAGAGGCATGGGCTGTGACTCCAAGGCAGTGTTTAAAATCCTACCACAGCCGATGACAGAGCTTAAATTCGAATGACAAAAATTGGAATGAAACCTAATTTCATTCATGGAAACCAGAAACCGTTAAGATTTATTTTTGTTATTTCCCTGATAGTCTTTGCCAAAGAAACATAACATTATTACCCAATCTGAACTCAGTGCGACTTCAGACCCACAACAACATTTATGGCTCCATTTGGTCTTGACAAATGGCCGCGTTGTCAAGGACAATTAGTTATGGACAACAAATCCTGCCCTTGCCCGTGATGCTGGCATCCCGAGAAACAACAGCATGAAAGGTGAAAATAAACCAAGGAACGGTGGGTGCTGGAGATCGAAAATAAAATTCTCCAGCGTCTGAAAGTGTTGGAGAATCTCAGCAGGTATGGCAGCCTCTGTCAGGAGAAATGCAGATAACGGTTTGAGTCCAGTGACCCTGTTTCACAACTGAAAGCAAACTGGGAAATAATATTATTTATCCTGGTATCATGGATGGTTAGGTTGGAGAGAGAGGTGGGGGCCAGGTTGGATGGAAAAATGGCCAGAAAAAGAGAGGAAAAGAAATAAAAAGTAAGCAAAGGGATTGCTGATGATGAACTTAAAGGAAAACAAAATAGGAAGTTATTCTCACATTTTCTCGTTTTCCCATATTCCTGAATATTGCATCCATTTAGATTTGTCCCTGTCTAAAGTGAGTTAGGTTCCCTGTACCTCTCTCCTCTGAGTGTGATGATCAAATCCATTAGCAATACTGGTGCTGTCCTTGTAGTTGCTGAGATGCAGAGAAAGGTAAAGTTACACTGTCAACTACTTCTTTGGAGAGAGAAACTGTTAGTGTGGGATTGTGCAGAGATGCAACGGCTTTCTCAGCCAGGAAGAGAAACTCAGGAGTAGAAATAGTTTTCAACACTGAGCGCGTGCATGTTCCGTGTGGGGAATTGATTTGTTCCTGTCATTGGAAAATCAATGAAGTTTCTGGGGATGCTTATCTCAGGTTTGTATTGTCAGGTGCTGGGTCTGGTGACCCCACTCTATACTCTGCATTTACTGAGTGTCTGGGTCCATGGTAAACAAATGGAGATGAGGCTCCACAGAAGGGAAGCTCTATAAATAGGGAGGTGCAGGACAGTGCATTATCTTTCCTTGGATTTCCCGGGACATTTCTCTAAGTTGGACCAGGTGTCAGGTATGAAACCAAAATTGCGGTGGTCACTGAGCTGTGTCCCCTCCTTCAGTATACTGTGTAGCCTCACATCAGTAACAGGACTGTGCTGATGTTCACCATGAATTAAACTGGATTAATTCTGGAACTTTCCAGGCAGGAGTGAGTAGCATATCCATCATCACTGGAATGCAGTCCTCCGATATATTCACTGGCTGACAGAACCCATCTGTCTGCTGAGAGTAATATATTTTGTCCATCTCCCTGAGGAAAATACAGAAAGAAACTTCCAGAAATACAGTGGAACAGAGTGACTGGTGAAAATGGGAACAGCAGGAAATTAGAATTAATAAAAGGTACGTCTTTCAAAACCTCACTGAATTTAAGGCTGGTATATTGCTGCATCTGATGAGCTACATCCCAGAGTATTGAGGAGGTGGCAGTAGAGCTAGTGAAAGAATTACTGATTATTCTTCAAAGCTGGTTAGATTCTGGAAAGGATCCTCCAGACTGGAAGCAGCGATTGTAAACCTAAATATTTAAAACAGGACGGAGAGAGCAAACAACAAACTAAACAGTGGTTAGCTTGATGTAAGCTGTAAGAAAAACATTGGAACCTTTTGTAAGGAATGTGACAACTAGACACTTGGAAAATAATGTCATGATTCGGAAGAGTCAATCTAGATTCAGGAAGGGGAAATGATCTTGATCTTTGATAAACCTGCTGGATATTGTGTAGGTCGTCCGTTGTGACATCGACAATTGAGAACGAGTGGAAATGAAGTATTTGAATTTTCAAAAGACGGTTGACATGGTTGAATAGAGGTGAATAGAAAATGTTAGAGTCCATGGGTAGGTAGGGGTGGAATACACCGAATGTATTAAAAGTTGGATAATCGAGGGAATGAAGAGAGTCATATAATTATCTGGAGTGAAGGCTTTGGGGTATCAGAAGGATTAGTGTTTGGCCAGTAGCTCTTTGCAAGATATTTCAGATATGAACAACAAATATCATCATTCACGTTTATGTTCATTAAATAGTGAGAGGTTGGGAAATGCTGTTGTTGAAACAGACCTGGATGTGCTTGGTCATAAGTCACAAATAGATTTTTTACACAGCAGGAAGTAAATGATATGTGGCTGGTCATGCAAAATGATTAAAGTACCAGAGTAAATGTATCTTTCCCAATGATAGTGTTTTGTTGAGAGAATGTTAGATGTATTGTGTACAGGTTTAATCAGCAAAGGGGTTTCACCAGACTAAACCCAGGCATGATGTTACCATGAGGAGAATGTGAAGAAAATTGTACATAGTAAAGTGTGTTAAGGTGTTTGTGAGTTTATATTTTAAAAAAAGTGCTAAAGCACATTGAATGTTGAAGATTCAAAATTGCCTTATTAGACCAATTAAAGGAATGCCCAGGCAAATTTACATTTCCTATGTATTGCAGTGCAAATATATCCACTGTAAGCATATTGGCTGGTGCCTGTTCTAGTCGAGGAGAGATCTGCACGGTAACAGCATGTAGATTGTGGTTTTCGAGGGTGGTGGTGGTGCGAGGTTCAGCCAGTTACAGTGTTGCAAATGGACAACGCAGCAGAATCATCGAGCCTGCGATAAGAAAACATGCATCATTCTCCCTCACTACTAACTTCACGAGAGCAATGGGTGATGGGAAATGTGATCAATAGCCAACGGTGCCAACATTCAATCCAGTCCAGTAATTTTTGTGAACTGAAGGAACCTTACTGAAAGGGGTTAAATGGAGCTGTTTGTTCAGTGACTGTGAGTGATGCTAGTCTCCATGGATCCTAGCTATGTCACTGGAGGCTTTCCATCTCCTATTAATAAGGGGTCTCTTGCAATGGTGTATGCCCATTATAGCAGCAGATGCATTAACTCCAGCGCTCAAAGGGATCAGCAGCTGCAGAGACAGAAGAAGGAGATTTAAACATCTGAGAATAGTGTGGAATGATCCATTCATGGATCAGAATCTGAGAACATGCGACTGGAATGCTGCAGCAATGGACAGGAGTTTATCCTGGGGTCTTTTCTATTTTTCCTGGTCTTGGTCAACATTACCAGATCGGATATGGGCTGCACTGCTGATTATCCAGGCGGGTTACTATCCTATCCTCGCTATTGTTGGTGTTCCTGGTAAGTTTCTTCATCTCTATCCATTTATTAATCTCTTCAACCATGGTAAACTTCTTTGCTATTTCTGTTATCTATATTTGACAAAGACAGAAACTATTGTCTTCAGTTTCAAATGCAAATTCCATTGATTACCCACAAATTTCAGAACCACCCACACCCCCGGCCTCACAAACATCTGAGAACGAGACTGTTCACAAGACCGAATTTAAATAAATAAAATTCATTTGTGTCTCGGTATTCTGTCTATCATAAAACCTATCCACTACCAGCTCGATTATATGCCCAGTCACCATCTTGGCTTCAATGCTGACGCTTAATAAACCGATATATGCTTTGGTAAAATTCAGACATTATGATTCCACCTCCCCTTTAAGCACTCTTTCCGTTGCAAATATTTCGATCGCAACTTTGTTCTTGTCTATAAAATAACTTCATGACAGAAACACTCTCTGAGCGCAGTAATGTTGGAAGAAATGTAATTCTGATGCACAGGCTATTACACAGAAAGATGCTATTCCACATCCTACCACAGACATTGTCAGAAAGTAAATACAAAAGATAGGAATGGGAAATAACAACCATAACATTTCCAGCATTTTGTTCATACGTTTAGCTATTTCACTGATATCCTTTGATAAATAGAACTTGCGTTATTATCTGGTCTGGCTTAAGATTTATGTGAGACCCACAGCAATGTGCTTGGTTCTGTACTGCCTGAAAGAATGACCTCACAGTAAATGACATTTGGTTAGGTCAAAAAATGCTGCCCCTGTCAGTGATGCAGACATTCCAAGTAATAACAAAATTAAAGGTTAAATAAAGGAAAGAATGATGCAACAGATCAGAAACAATAAAGAACGAGAAAGTGCCAGACAAACTGAGCAGATTTCGCAGCCCCCTCGGGTCGAGAGAAAAATAGAATTGGCAATTCGATTCTAATGACCATACATCAGAACTGAATACAGTTGGGATATAGCGTGATAGATGTTGGTGACACCGACATTTGTTATGAAAGGGAAAAGGACTGAGTTGAATAGATGGAGAAAGAGAGAGATAGAGAGAAAGAAGCAAAGAGATTGTTGATGATCAGCTGGGATGGAAATAAAAAATGAAATTAAATCTTACTTATGTTTTTCCTGTTCCCATATTACTGATAATCATGACCATGTAAGGTATATGCTGAAAATGTGTTACTGGTTAAAGCACAGCAGGTCAGGCAGCATCCAAGGAACAGGAAATTCGACTTTTCGGGCCAGAGTCCTTCATCAGGCTCTGGCCCGAAACGTCGAATTTCCTGTTCCTTGGATGCTGCCTGACCTGCTGTGCTTTAACCAGCAACACATTTTCAGCTCTGATCTCCAGCATCTGCAGACCTCACTTTTTACATGTAAGGTATATGTCAAAGTCCCTGAATAAAGTTATTTATGTCTGTTTTTCTCTCTTCCCTGAGTGGGATTATCTTCCTTTATTCATTCATGGGATGCTGGGCCAGTATTTAATTTCCTTCCCTCACTGTCCTTGAGATGGTTTTGGTTATCTGCTTCCTGACCCACTGCAGTCCGTGGTCTGCAAGTAGTCAGTGCTGAGGTCCATGCGGTTTCACTTCTTTGAGGCTTTGAAGTGAGTGATATAACTGAGTGGCTGGCTTGGCCATTTCAAACTGCAACTGAGAGTTAACCACATTGCTGTGGGTCTGGAGTTGCATGTAAGCCCGACCAGCTGAAGAAGATAGATTTCCTTTCCTGAAGGGTATGAGGGTGCCAGGTAGGATGATCGACAATGGTTCATTGTTTCATTTGATTTTTAATTGCTGATATTTTATTGAATACAATTTCCAACATTTGCCATTGTGGGATTCGGATCCGGTGTCTGGGTCATTACCTGATTCTCTGGATTCATACTCAGAGATAATACAGCTGGATCATCGCCTCCTCAGTATCTCCAGTCAACTCCAATGGCAACAGTGATGTTGTTGTTGGTGTGACTTTGCTTCATAAGGCAAATAAATGATTGGCAAAAAAATGCCATCCATCTCATTTTGTATTTATGAGAAGGCGAGATGATGGGAAGTGCTCTTGGTGAAAAGGAGTTGGATGTCCTTGATCATGAGGCACTAACAGAATCCCTACAGAGCAGTCGGGTACTGGCAGGTGGGACTAGATTGGATTGGGATATCTGCTCGGTATGGACGGGTTGGTCCGAAGGATCTGTTTCCATGTTGTGCATCTCTATGACTCTATGACTCAGCAAGTAATCAGCACAATAATGAGTAGTATCGTTCATTACAAAATGATTAAAGTATAAGAGTGAAGACACCGTCCTGCAGTTGTGGAGTGTACTTGAGACATTATTTTCTTTCATTTATAATCAATGATCTCCTTGTTACAGAGAGGCGGTGTAATGGAGTTTCACCAGACAATCCCCTGCAGTGATGGTACCATGAGGAGAGTGTGAATGAAATAAGTGTTTAATCTGTAACGCTACAAAAAGAATAAAAACGTGATTGCATTAACACTGGAGTGTTATCAATCAACAATCATTATTTTCAAAACAAAACACGTATAGCATTAGATATAACATGTTTTCCATGATATGCGTCTTCACATTTGGACAAATATATAGATAGAAAAGGTTTAGAAGGATATGGACCAAGCGCAGGGAAATGGGGTTAGCATGGATGGACATTTTGATCAGCATGAACCATTTTGTGCGAAAGGCCTGTCTCCGTGCTATAGGATTCTATGACTCTATGATACTTTACAGAGCTCTATGGAGCCCCCATGTTGGTTGAGAGAGAGAGAGCTCCAAGTTCTGAATGAACTCTCACCATCTGGATGTACAGTTGGTGTGTGACCTTACATTGAACGTCATGTTGTTCACAAATCTGTCATCAGCCACAATCTGACAGTATTAGCCATTCCCACCAGCTTCTGACCTCCATACAGAACACTAGCCTGTCTTCTCTGTCACAGACCAATCCATGTTTGCTAAAAGCTGTTCATTGGCTCAAGTAGACTCTGTCCTTGATGTTTTTCAGGGCATCAATAAAACGGGGCCAGGCTATGATCAGTCTGGTTCGGTACAGACATGAAAGGGATTTTCAGAGGCCTTTTATTTACATGTAAATAGATGAAACTAATGGCCAAAGTGGTTTAGCTTTCGAAGTGACTTGCATAATGAGCGGGGAGTTGTCAGCTCTTTTAGCTGAGCTAGCTGAGTTGAGCTGAGCTGAGAAGTTTTCAGTTGAGTCTTGAATTGGGAAGTTCAACTGGGAGCTGTGTGGAAACTCTCTCTCTCTTTTCTGCCATTTAGCTTCAACCTGGAAACATGCATTCCATTATGACGTTATTTCAAGTGAGTTTGATTATTGGGACTATTGTGTGTATTTGGAATAGCATAATTAAGTCTAGCTGGATAGGTTGAATTCTGTAGGGGTTCTTTATTCTGTTCATTGTGTTTCATTGTGTAATTTTGTGAATAACGTTTTTCTCTGATTTAAAATCTAGTAGTCACCCTAGCTAAATTACACTGGGTAATTTTCATTGGATTACCAAAACAAACTGCAAAGTTATGCTGTTGGCTGCTTGGTTAAGAATGTTTTGAGTGGTCTAGTCTCGTACATAACAGACTGGGGGCTCATTGCTGGATTTTTAACAGCGAGTGGAAGATGCTAGTGTCTTTGTTTCGGGTATTAGTTTGATTGGGTTGACAAAGCTTAGAATAGTAATGGCTATTTCAGTCGCCAAGCGTTTCCTGGTTATGCATGCAGTGACTTTGAATATTTTACGAAAAGTGAATAAGACCAATTTGCAAGAATTAGCAGGGAAGCTGGAAATGGAACTGACTGCTTCTGTGAGGAAAGGAGAGGTAATTACAGCAGTAGCTCGTCAATTAAACTTGCTGGAGAAACCATCAGAATCTATAGAGATGGGAAGAATTCGGTTGCAAATGAAACATCTTGAGTTAACGTCGAGACGTAAGGAAAGGGCAGCTAAAATGAAACATTTGACTTTCAAAAAAATGCAGAAGACGGGGGGAAAGAGAGAGCAGTAGAACAGAGAGTAAAAGGAAAGAATGGCAAAAGAGAAAGCAGCAGGGGAGAGAGAAAGAGAGAGGTTTTGAATAGCAAAAACTGATACTTAAAAAGGGAAGTCAGTGTTAAACACTGGAGTGACGACTGAGGGTGGGCTTATAAGGAAGAGAGTGCGGATGAGCAACCCCTGGTAGTCAGAAGCCTAGTGAGAATTTGTTTGCTTATGTTCAAGCATTGCCTCAACTTGATGAGAAGAATGTGATGACCTTTTCGTCCTATTTGAAAAATTGGCTACACAAATGCAGTGGCCAGAGGCAATGTGGGTTTTGTTGATCCAACGAAACTTGTAGGTAGGACTGGTGAGTTATTCACATCCCTATCAGAGGAGGGATCTGGGGAGTCTGAAGAGATTAAAATAAACATTAAGTCAACACAGGCAACCTTTCATGAATCTAATGAGGATCCTGGTCAAACCAAAGAGTTTCTAAGGATCAAACAGACTAACTTCGATAGTTGGATAAGAGCTTTAAAATTCAGGCAAAGCTATAATGCCCCTAGAGAGGTTAGTATTTGGGGGAATTCAAAAATTCACTACCTGAAGTAGTGCAAACTCCGGTGGAAGAGTGCAAACAGCAAGGTTAGCTGCTGAAATGGCTGATGATTATGAACTGGTCCATAAACTTGATTTGCTTTCCAGAACCAGTTCTGGTCTCTGAGGGACAGAAATTGGAGTAAAGAGATAGCCTCACGTGCAAAGGGAAAGGTAGATCACAGTGTTGAATGTAAGGACAATTTACCACGGTAATAAAGAAAACCTTGAGGGGGACAAAGAAGTTTAAATACTATGATGTTTTAATTGTAATAAAATGGCCCACACAAATTCACAGTGTTGGTGAGTTGGGAGAAAACCAGCTGTAGGATAACAAGACAAGCCTGGAAGTTTCGTTGAATTTGTAACAGAAAGCATAGGGGGAGTTAGGCAACTGCCTCAGAGTGTACAATATGATCAGTGGACATGATAAATCTGCGTAAAAAAATCTACATGGAAGGATAAAGTTTATTCACATAGGCTAGGAGTAATTGGTAAGGAGGTTCCAATATTAATTGAAACAGGATATTTTCAGTCTGTAATGCTGAGGGGTGAGGCTTTATGAACTCTTCAGAGACTATTGCCAGAAAATGTGCTGGAAACAGGAATTCATAGTGAGGCAAAAAGTCTTCAGTTATGTAAAGTGAGGTGATGGAGTCCAGAGAAGAGCGGAGAATGTGTGGTAGGAGTACTGGACCCCGAACTCTCAGCTCCAGGAATAAAAATTGTCCTTGCAAATAATATAGCTGATTAACTGGTAGGCGTGCTGCCTGCTCTAGTTGAAAAGCCAGTGGAGATGCAGGCAACTGAAGACCTGGAGAATGTTTATCCAGGAATTTTCCCTGATTACGTCATCAGAAGATCACAAATGCACAGGTTGAAGCAGGATAAAGGCGCAGATAAGGAAGCTGACATAGAGTTATCTGAACGTTTCTTTTTGACCAGATAAGTGGAACAGAAGGAGCAAGCCTGAAAACATGAAATTATTTTAGCACTGCTAAGGTAATTGAATTACAGCACAAAGATGAGGAGTTACAAAAGTTATATCAAAAAACATTTAGCAAAAAAGAGAATGAATGCATTCCTGTGTGTTATTACTTAACAAATTATGTCTTAATGTGGATATGGAGATCAGCGCACATTGAAGCAGATCAGGCGTGGACAGAAACTCTTCAAATTGTTTTTCCTGTTGGGTATAGAAAGGAGGCGCTGCGAGTGGCACATGAGCTACCACTTGGAGATCATTTCGGGGTGAGGACATTACAGGCTGGAATACAAAGATACTTTCACTGGCCTGGACTACACAAAGATGTAGTTGAATTTTGCCAGATGTCTCAAACATGTCACACAGACAGTAATAAACCTGCAACTTTAACACCTATTCCAACATTTGAGGAACCTTTCACAAGAGTCTTGATAGATTGTGTAGGCCCCTACCTCAAACAAAATGTGGAAATAAGTATTTATTAACAATAATGAATGTGTCGACTAGATTTCCAGGGGCAGACCCATTATGCAGCATCACAGCTAAAAGCGTTGTAGAAAAATGCTTATTTTTTTACTAGGTACGGACTACCAATAAAGATCCAGACAGATTAAACCTCAGATCCGAACTATTCAAGGAGATGATGGATAACTTGGCAATAAAGCAATTCAAATTTACTGCGTACTATTTAGAATCGCAGGGAGCATGAGAGAGATGGCATCAAACACTGAAGACCATGTTGAGGTTTTATGGTCAGGATTATCCAGATGATTGCGATAAGGAAATTCCTTTTGAACTATTTGTGATCACAGATGCACAGAATGAATTGACCAAATTCAGTCTATTTAAATTAATTTGTGGGCATAAAGTGAAAGGGCCATTAACATTGGTTAAGGAGAAATTAATAAGTCAGAATTCAGAGACCATCCATTTGGATGATGTGTCAAATTTTAGGGAACGATTAAATAGAGCTGGAGTGTTGGGTAGACAGCATTTAAAAGTATTGCAGCATACAATGAAACAGGAAGTGGATCAGAAATCATAAATTGGCAATTTTGCAATTGGGAGTAAAGTATTGGTGTTACTTCCAGTAACAGTTGAACCTTGAAAAGCAAGTTTTGGCGTACCTTATCAAGTTGGAAAGAAATTGAATGAGATGAACTATTTGATACGGACTCCAGACAGGATGAGATCTCATGGAGTGTGTCATGTGAATACGCTCAAAAGGTATTTTGATCGGGAAGGAAAGCAAGAGGAGAAGGTGTTAATGATTACAGCACAGAAGGAAGAACCAAGTTCAGAGGATTCTGTTTTGGACATTCCTCAAATCAAATTGGAGAATGAGGAAGTTGTCAAAAATTGGGATAAATTATTGAGTTACCTTACACAAGAAAAGAAAAGTGACCTGAAAGGGTTTTCACTATCTTGTGGAGAGATATGCGGAAATAAACTGGGAAGTACGAATATAATTGTGCATGATGTAGACACAGGAGATGCTGTTCTGATTAAGCAACATCCTTATGGGCATGACTCTCCAAAATTGTCACAGGTTCAGAAGGAGATAGAGCGCACACTCCAATATGTCATAATCGAAGTGAGTTACAGTGACTGGAGTTCACATATAGTCATAGTACCAAAGCCAGATGGTACCCAACGGTCATGTGTGGACTATCACAAAGTCAATGCCGTTACAAAGACTGATGCAGATCCAATTCCATGTTTGGAGAACTGTGTCGAAAAAGTGGGAGAAGCCACTTACATTTCTAAGTTGGATTTGCTCAGAGGCTACTGGCACGGACCTCTGTTCAAAATCGTGGCATTTAGTATGAAAAACGATCCAGCCACATTTCAGAGACTGATAATAAGGTCATTGCCTAATTACCCAACTGTGTGGTCTACGTTGATGACCTGATGATCTTTAGTCACTCATGGAAGGAACATTTAGAGCAGTTATCAGACTTGTGCGATCAACTTCAGAAGGCAGGCTTGGTGGTAAACCTAGCTACAAGTGAATTTGAGAAAGCCCAAGTCACGTCCCTGGGTCACGTTATTGGACATGGACAAAAGGCCCCATGAGATACGAAAACGAAAGTAGTTCGGGAATGTTTCACACCGTCGACAAAAAGAAATATGCAGTACTACGGTTCATGGGATTGACTGGATTTTACCGAAAGTTTGTGCCAAACTTTAAGCAGTGCGGCAGCTCCACTCACCAAATTGTCAAGGGCAGAACTCTCAGTGGACAGAGGACTGTCAAAAGGCATTGTACAGCCTAAAGACTGCGTTAACACTGCTCCCAGAATGAGCTACACTAGATTACATGAAGCCTTTCAAGGTGGCTATCGTTGCTAGTGATGTGGGTATTGTTCCGGTGTTCCTGCAGTAGGATGATGGGGGAATAGAAAAACCCAGTATTTTTCTGGGAAGTCGAAAGTTCGTCAACAGAAATGTTCAACGGTGGAGAAAAAGACTTTAAAGTTAGTGTTGGCATTACACCATAACTGTGTTTATATTACCAGCAATGCACCTGACCCAATCATATACACTGATCGCAATACATTTGTGGGAAAAACTAAGGACAAAAATGCCAGATTGTTTAGATGGAGCTTCTTGTTGCAGCCATTCAATCTGACAATTGCGCATGTGGAAGGTTGCGAAAGAGTGAAAGCTGATGAGTTATTGAGACTCGAATGAAATACTGAGGTGTTCGGTGGTGGGTGTACCGCGGCCTGAATTTGAAAGGGTTTGTGCATGTTTGAATGTTAGCATAATGTATCTGTCTGTTTTGAGACTACTAACTGGGTTTGAAGGGTTAAAAATGCAGCCATGTTTTAGCATTGATGGTTCTTTTTTATTTTGTCGGGGGAGACATGTCACAAAGCAAGTCCCTTATTTGTCAAAAAGCTGTTCCTTGGCTCAAGGAGACTCTGTCCTTCGTTTCTTTTGCAGGGACAATAAAACGGGGCCAAGCTCCTCTCAGTCTGGTTTGGTACAGAGATGAAAAGGATTTTTAGAGGCCTTTTGTTGATATGGAAACAGATGAGATTTCACGCCAAAGTGGTCATGCTTTATAAGTGACCAGTATAATGAACGGAGAGCGTTGAGCTATTTTAGCTGAACTAGCTGAGCTGAATTGAGCTGAGCAGTTTTCAGTTGAGTTTTGAACTGGGAAGTTCATCTGGGATCTGCGTGGAAACTCTCTCTCTTTTCTGACCTTCAATTTCAACCTGGAAGTATATGTTCCGTTTGTAATGGTTTTTATTGGGAGTTTGCTTATTGGGACAGTTGTGTATGCTCGGAACAGCATAATTAAGTTTTGTTGAATAAGTTGAATTCTGTCGTGATTCTATATTCAGTTCTTTGTGTTTCATTGTGTAATTTTATGAATAAAGTTTTTGTCTGTTTTAAAATGTAGTAGTCATCCTCTCTAAATTACTCCTATTTCAATTCCCTTTCTCAGTCATTTTCCAACATGGCCATCCTTGGCGTCCTCCATTGCCACAACGAACCAAACCATGATTTGGAAGAACAAGATCTCATCTGTCTCTTGTGTAGCCTACACCCCGGGACTCAACATTGAATTCTCCAATTGCAAATAATCTCACTTCCAATCCCCCGACTCCATCCCCAGACCCTCCCCTCCCTTCCATTCCTCTGAGCAAGCTTTTTTCCAGCTACCTCCCAACTGGACTCAGCCATCCCATCACCAACCCGCTGATACCCTTGATCTGTGTTCACTTATCCCCCACCTCGTCACTCTGCCTCCTCCTCCCTCACCCGCCACTTTATCTATAGACTCCATTACTCCCATCCAGAGTCCTGACGAATGGTTATATCCAAGGCGTTCACTTCTCAACGTCTTGATGCTGCCTTGCTTATTTTGTTCTTCCAGCTTCCTGCATGTGTATTTTGGATTCCAACATCTAGTGTTTATTTTTACAATTGTCTTCTTGTGTAATAGGCAGGAGTGAGTGAACGCATTGCGCCTCTTGTTATCCAACAGATCAGATGGGTGGAATGGCTTTCTTATATTACTGTGAAACCAGCTAGAGTTGCTGAAGGAGTTACTCTTTCTTTTGACCGTGGAAATGTTTAGTGCCCAGCAGTGTTTTTGATCAATTTTACATTTACATTAGCAGCACAAGCTTGAATGTTGTCCAGATTTGATACCTGAGTACCTTAGGAGGTGACTCATTGTTCTGAACATTGTATAATCTTCACAGAACATCCCCACCTCTGATCGTATGACAGAGGGAAAGACATTGATTACGCAGCCAAAAATGTTTTTGCCCAAGACGCTCCCCTGAGCATTGCCCACAGAGATATCCAGGGACTGGGAGGATTGATGTCCACCAGCCCCATTGTGTTCTGAATGATTCAACCAGTGGGGAGTTTCCAACTGATTCCCATCAAGTTCACATTTGTTCAGTCTCCTTGACATCTCGATCAATCAAATGCTGCCATGATATCAGGGCCAGTCACTTTACGCTGTGTTCATATCTTCTATCCAAGTCAATAGGCCTTGTTATATGTGTGGGGAGTGTTTCCTTCTCTCAGGGGGTAGTGAGGGTTGGGACCACAGTTGGGGAGGCTCCATCACTGAAATGTGTGGGGGGTGCGAGTGGGTGTCAATGGATTTTGACCCGTCAGAGAGTCGAGGGCTACAAAGAATTGGGCATAAAAGAGAAATTGCGGCCGAGTGCAGATCAGCCCTGACTTACTGAATGGAAGTGCAGGTCTGAGGAGCTATGTAGCCTGGTTTTATTCCAGTATACCGCATAGTCCAGTCACTTTGCGGCCTCTTCCATTTCCTGTGTTACTGACTTCAAGTAACTGAATAGATTGATCCTGTTACTGTGCAACTGGATACTGGTGCTGCATGATCTGGTTACAGTTTTATAGGCCCGAGGGGTTTATTTGCCTCCTCCTGTAACTATACATCAGGCTCCAGGGGCTGAAAGGCCTCATTATGTTCTGGTGTAATTGAAATCCATATTAACTAAATCTTGGAAAAAGTTAGCTCTGCAGATGCTGGAGATTAGTGTCGAAACGTATGGCACTGGAAAAACACGGTGGGTCAGGCAGCATCAGAAGAACAGGAGAATCGACATATTGGACGTTCCTGATAAAGGGCTTATGTCTGAAACATAGATTCCCTTGCCCCTCGAATGCTGCCTGACCTGCTGCGCTTTTCCAACATCACATGTTTCGACATCTACTGACACAAGTCAATCTTCCTGGTCACTTCATCCAATTACATTAAGAAAATTGTCAAGCACAAACTTCCTCGCACAAAGCCACACTTACTATTCCTAATCAAAGCCTGTCTTTCTAAATGCATGTACATCTTATCTCTCAGAACCTTCTCAAGTAACTTACCTACCACGAATGTTAAACCTACTGATCTGTAGTTCCAAGGCTTTTTTTGTGCAATTCTCCTTGAATAAGGGCATGGCATTTGCTGTCCTCCAGTCTTCCGGGACGTCCACTGTGGTCAGTGATGATCAACATTATAGTCCAGGGTCGCCAAAAATTCTTCTGGGGCCACTTGAGATGTTCTTCGATATATCGGGTAAGGACCATGAGATTTATCCACTTTCAAACATTCTAGTCCGTCCAAATTTCCTCTACTATGATATGGATTGTCCCTAAGATATCACCACTAACTTCCTCAAGTTCTCAAGTCATCATGTCTTTCTCCACGGTAAACATAGAGTAGAAATATTCGTCGAGGATTTCACCCATCTCTTATAGTTCCACACATACTTGTCCACATTGGTCTTCGATGGGTCCTATTTTCTCTCCAGTTATTGCTTTTACTTTTAATATATTTAAGTACCTTTTTGGATTCATCCTAATCTTCTCAGCCAAGGCTCTTTCTTGCCCCCTTTTCACCCGACTGATTTCTTTCTTCAGTGAAATCCTGTCTCTCTTACATACCTCCAGGGATTCCCTTGATCCCAGCTGCCTGTACCTGATCCACGCCCGAAGTTCAAACATGAACCTGTTGACCAGTTTTGTCCCTCTCCATAACTATATGAAAACTAATAGAACTCTGGTTACTGGTCCCAACGTGCTCCTCCACTATTAATTCAGTCACCTGTCCAGCCCTATTTCCTAAGAAAGTTCGAGTTTTGCCCCTTCCCGATTAGGACACACTATATACTGCTTGAGGAAACATTCCTGATGCATTTAACTGATTCTATCTCATCAAATCCCTTAATGCTCTGGCCGTTCCAGTCTGTATTAGAAAAATTAAAATCCCCTAGTATGATAACCCTATTGCTCCTGCAGTTCTCCCCTCTCTTCCTGCACATTTGTTACTCTCATTCCTGTTGACTCTTTGGTGGCCTATATTACAACCCCAACACCTCACCACTCCATTCCTATTTCTTAACTCCACCCACAAAGCCTCATTGGGTGATCCATCAGTTATTTTATCTCTGATTACTGCTGTGGTACTCCCCTTAATCAGAAATGCAACTCCCCCTCCCCTCCTTCCACCATCTCTGTCTCACCTAAACCACCTGTTCCCTAGCACATTAAGCTGTCAGTCCTTTCCATCACTTAGCCATATTTCTGGAATAGCTATAATATCCCAGTCCCATCTGCATATCCACACCCTGAGTTCATCGGCCTGACCTGTCAGCCCTCGTGCATTGAAACAGATGCAATTTAATCCAAAATGCATTACTTTCTCTCTGTTGTTTTCCAGCCTAACCTTACTATTTCTAATTATTGTATCTCCTTCCACTTGCCTCCCTGGTCTTGAGGATATGACCACTTGCCAATCTAGTTCAAACCCTCCCTTGTAACCCTCGCAAAACTGGCCGCCAAGATATTGGAATCCCCTTCAGTGTAAGTCTCTGACGTTAATCTCCCTCTCAGGAGATTGTCAGTGTTAAGGTATTTTTAAAAATGACTCTCCTAGCTCTCTGTAATTACACTGCAGGACCTCATCCCTATTTCTACGGATATCATTTGTGCCAACGTGCATAATGATTCTTTCTGCTCACCCTCCACCTTGAAAATGTTCTTCAGTCACCTGGAGACATCCTGAACCCTAGTACCTGGGAGGTAACGCACCATCTTGGATTCCCTTTTGCGACCACAGAGTCTCTGATCGGTCCCATTAACAATCGACCCTCTTAACTTTCACGCCCTGTTTACCTTTACCCTTTCCCGCTGTGCCCAAGAGCCAGTGGTCGTACCACCAACCTGGCAACTGTTGCTTTCCCCTGAACGGACATTGCCCCCAACAATCCAAAATGGTCTACTTGTTATCGAGAGCAATGGCCACAGTGGATTCCTGCAATCCCTGCCTACTCCCTTTGCCATTCATGGTGGTCTCCCATCTACTCTCTGCCTGGAACATGACAGGAAGCAAGGAACGCCTGTTAGATTAAATTGTGTTCATTTAAATACAACAGGACTGACAGGTAAGGCTAATGAACTCAGGACGATGAACGTTGGACTGGAATATTACAGTCATTAAAGAAACATAACTTGGGGCGTGTCTATGAATTTGTCAGTATCTCAGATGACCCTCAGTGCATCCTAGATTAGATTACCTACAGTGTGTAAACAGGGCCTTCAGTCCAACAAGTTCACACCGACCCATCGAAGAGCAGCCCACCCAGACCCACTCCCCTACACGCAATACTACGGGTAATTCAGCATGACCAATTCACCTAACCTGCACATCTTTGGACTGTGGGAGGAAACCGCAGCACCCGGAGGAAACCAATGCAGACACGGGGAGAATGTGCAAACTCCACACAGACAGTTGCCCGAGGCAGGATTTGAACCCTGGTCACTGGTGCTCTGAGGTAGCTGTGCTAACCCATGATCCACCTAGCCGCCCAGCGTCACTCCCTAACACAGTGTCCGAGGAGCTGAAGCTGGGTGCAGTGCCCACACGTGTAGCCATCAGGGACAGTTGAATTCTCCCTGAGCTACCACATCTCATAAGATGGAACGTGCAACTGCCCAAAATGCAATCTCGACTGCTGTAACAATAAAGTTAAAAGGACTTTATTTGAGTTTGCCTGTACATTTTGCTGAGCTAAGCTATCCAAAGCCTCTCATGTCAAAGCCTTCCTGCTTACTCTGCTACAACGGCATGTCTCTCTACCCCTTCACATTTAATTTTGGTCAGGGAAGGAAGGAGACACGACAGTGATGTAGTGTTTAGGCCTTCAGCACTCCTTGACACCTGGTCCCAGGCTACCTGTTCCCCAGTGCAGGTCTGCTCTTGGCCTTGGAGGGTGACCTTGCTGAGGTCTTTCTTCTGGTAGTGGTGATTGTGTAGATGCAAATCCTCACCCTAACAGGCAATCCGTGTTATTGCAGTCCTGTCATACTTTCTGTCCATTTGTATTGCGTTTATGAATTCCTTGAATCCCTTGATTGCATTCCAAACTGTGTCTCACTCCATAGTTAGAGAGGTTGATGTTCTTGTGAATACAAGTTTATTGGAAAAGAACACCATTAGACGTAGGGGCAACAATACGTCTATCCGGTCACTGAGTCTGCTTTTCCTTCGATTAGGTTATATTTATTTTGTTAATCCCCCATTCCACTTTCCTGTGATTTCCCCGTAATGCTTGTATAAAACTCTGTCTGTCTCAGCCTTGAAGATATTTAATGATTGAGCCTCAACAGTCCTCCGAATTTTCTACAATTGTTTCCCTCTCACTGATGTGAGACTTGGTGGTTTTTAATCTGGTGATTTACCCACTCCATCTTGCATAAAATTCCAACTCTTCCTCAGCTCCTGTGTCAATTTGCTCAAGGGTCAAACGGTCACTCTCCCTGTATCCAGGAACTGCTTCTCCAAACTGAAGACCGATTTGTAGGGTGTGTTTAACATATTCTCTGGCTCTGTGAACAGGCTGTCCCCTTAGTCTCTAATACTCCCATTCTTCCCCCCGTTATCCTCTTTCCCTTAATAAACCAAAAAAAAAATGACTGTGGATTCTTGCTAATCTTACCCGCTAAAGTTTTACCACCCCTCCTTCTGCTCTTCCACTGATTGTTTAAGTTTAGCCCTCCACTTGCTATATTCTTTTAGGACCTTCATTGACCTGCTCACTTGGTACCTGCTTTAAGCTTCTCTTTCCCATTTCATCCTGTTCGGAATTTGTGTCGACATCTGAGGTTCACTGGGCTTGTGTTCCTAAATTTTATCTTCGGTGTAACATGCTGGGCCGACACTGTCATCAATTCCATTTTAAACAAATGATTCCCCCAACCACCGCCCCACCTTGTTCTGCTACAGTTTCACCCAGAAGCAACTGCACTTTGGCCAGATCCTGTCATTGTTTTCCATAAAATCTGTCTCCCCAATGCAAAAAAGGTCTTTTTTTGCTAACATTTTTGGGGTCAATTCCTTCGCAAAGTCAAAATGTGTGATATCACGGTCACTGGTCCTATAATGCTCTCCCACTTCTGCCTGGAACAGCTGATTGGCTTCGTTCCCCACAGTGAGGCCCAGCACTGCACTGCCTATTGTTGTATCTGCTCTGTGTTGATATAAGAAGCTCTCTGGAATAAATTTCAAAACTCCTGCCCCTCTTAAAAATTTATCACTGACCGAATGAATGTTTGGAATTGAAATGCTTTAATATAACTATCCTATTAGTGTTTTACACACCTCAATAACTTGGTTATATACCTGCTCCCGTACTTTCCTTTATCTGGGGGTCTATAATATATCCCTAGCAGTGTTTCTGTCATGGTTTTGATCCTGAGCTCTTACCACCAGCCTCTTTAGAAGATCCTTTCAAGATTTCGTCCCTTCTTAACGTCAGTAACTAACTCCATAATCAATAAGGCAGCACCACCTCCTCTTTTACCCTTTCTTCTGTCCTGACGCTTGTTCTAGTACCACAGAATATTGAGTTGTTAGCCCCTATCTCCCTCAAACACATTTCTGTAATGGCAAAAATGTCACACTTTCACATGTCACCTCGTTTCCTTATCATATCTGTCTGTCTGATAATATTACCAGCATCAAAGTAAAGCATATCCAACCTGGAATATATCACCCTGAATACTCTGTACCTCGGAGTTCTTCAGTCATTCACTGTTTGTTATCAACCTGTCCAATTCATGAACCAAAACTGTAACTCTGGGACTGAATGAATATTTGTTGAATTTGAAATTCGTTTTTAGTAAATGTGTTCATCAAAAGCAACTTCCCAGAACTGAACAGTCAGCTCCAGATGCAAGGAGTTTCTGCTGATTAGTTCTCTGCTCAGTGCGCAGAGGGGACAGCCCTCAGTAATGGAGAAAGTGAGGACTGCAGATTCTGGTGATCAGAGTCGAAAATTGTGGCGCTGGAAAAGCACAGCAGTCAGGCTGCATCTGAGGAGCAGCAGAATCAAAGCTTCCCATGTTTTCCATTCCATAATACACAGTATATTGGGAACCATATTTGCTCAGGAAGGCAGCACTGTGCAGAGCCCTGAAATGGAAAGCAGTCAATCAGTTAGTTGGACAGGGAAACTGCTGTGGTGAAAAAGCTGTGCTGAAAGACAGACTGTTTGAAGTACACAAATAAGGAAAGATAAATCCCTCGGCCAGACAGGAAACACTCTAGGTTACTACAGGAAAAGAGTGAAGAGATTTCTGTGCCTTTGTCAATGGTCTTTGTGCCTTCACTCTCCATTGGAGTAGCGCCGGTTGATTGGAGGGTGGCAAATGTAATCCCTTGTTCAGGCAAAGAAACAGGGATTTTCCTGAGAATGACAGACCAGTCAGTCTTTCATCAGTATTGGGCAAACGATTGGAGAGGATTCTGGAAAAACAAGGTTTGATTAGAAATTGTCAGCATGGATTTATGAGGGGTAGGTCATACCTTACAACACTTATTGGATTATTTGAGGATGGGATTAAACACACTGAAGAAGGTAGAGCAGCGAATGCGGAGTGCATGGATTTTAACAAGGTGTTTGATAAACTTCCCCGTGGTAGTTTCATTCAGAATGTAAGGAGGCATGGTATACAGGGAGACCTACCTGTCTGGATACGGAATTGACTAACCCATAGAATACAGAGGGTGGTGGTAAATGGGAAGTATTCAGTGTGGACTAGGTGAGCAGTGGTGTTCCGTAAGGATCGGTTCTGGGACCTCTGCTGTTTGTGATTTTGATAAATGACTTGGATGACGAAGTGGAAGGGTAGGTTCGTAAGTTTGATGATGTAACACAGGTTGGTGGAACTGTAGATAGAGTGGAGGGCTGTAGTAGTTTGCAACAGGAACATTGACAGGATGCAGTAACCTGCTGCGAAGTGGCAGATGGTGTTCAATATGGAAAGTGCGATACAATTCATTTTGGAAGATCGAATTTGAATGCAGAATACAGGGTTAAAGGCAGGATTCTTCCATTGTGGAGGAACAGGGGGATCCTATGGTTCATGACATAGCTCCCACAAAGTTGCTACCCAGGTTTATAAGGTTGTTAAGTATGTGTTTGATGTGTTCATTAGCCAAAGGATTGAGTTTAACAGCTGCGAGGTTATGCTGCTACTCTGTGGAGGCCTGGTGAGACCACACTTAGAATATTGTGATCAGCTCTGGTTGCCTCGTTATAGGAAAGATGTGGAAGCTTTGGTGAGATTGCTGAGGAGATTTATCAAGATGCTGCCTGGACTGGAGGGCATGTCTACAAAGAAAATTTGAGGGAGCTAGTGTGTTTTCCTCATTGGAACGAAGAAGAATGGAAAGTGACTTGACAGGGGTGTTCAAGATGATGAGACACATAGATAGAGTGGATAGCAATTTACTTTCTGCCAGGGTGGAAATGGCTCTCCACGGGCTATGATTTTCAGGTAATTGGAGGAAGGTTTAGGGGTGATGTCAGAGGTAGGCTCTTTCACAGAGGGATGGATGTGTACAATGAACAGCCAGCAGTTGGAGTAATATCAACTATATTCGGTATATATAATTGGATAGTCACATGAATGATAGTAAGATGAAAGGTATGTAGGTTAGTTTGATCTTAGAGTAGGATCAAAGGTCGGCAGAAAGTCAACGACCGAAGGGCCTGTACAGTGCTGCACCGTTCTGCAGTGTTCTGTGTTTCCAGTTTCACCCAGCTTGTGGATTGTCATCAATTGTCGAATGTGTGAGGGAGTGATGTGTGTGAGATCAGGAAGCTTTGGAGGGGTGTAAAGCCAATACATCCAGTTATGGTGTGTATTGTTACAGTCACCTGAAAGCCAGGATAATATGTGTGGTTACTTAGACCAGACAGAATCCGCCAACTTCAGTTATTATTGTGATTTTGGATTGCCGTTTGCTGCTGGTTACTTCACATTCATTCTACTGTGTGATCCATGTAGTAATCTCTGACCATTCACAGAGATGTACAAACTTATTTTGATGATGGAGAATGTGAAGGTGCCATTTATTGGATATGGATTTAGAGGCACAAGGCACTGCAATAGATTGTCAACTTGTTAACGTCTTCACCCGAGGTGCAGGTGTATGGAATCTTGGAGGCAGGTCAGATTTCATCACCATTGCTAACTTGTATGGTGTGTTTCTGGCTCTCCATGTCAACACGTCTGCTCTCTGGGCCAGGCTCTGGCTGAAGATGAATTTTAAAACTTGATTGCTGGTCAGCCATTAGTATTTAACCTGGACAACATTTGTACCTACTCTGAGACCAGTGATAGTCTGTTGACGGTTCTCCCTCTGCCCAAGGTGGATTCCAAATTATTTGTTTTGAAGTAATGTTTGGCTGACTGCCCCGAACCAGGTTAGAAACTCAATGTACAGATTTTGGTAAAGGCAACTGATTCTCTGTGTATCTCATGCAGCTGTGAGGTCCAATAACAGTGCAAATGATTTCAGATCTATTGGAAGCAATTTTCAGCCGCGCTCATTGCAAGGTGGTGAGTTTACTGAGCCGAACGATAGTCGGATGTTTCCTATATTTCATGAATTGGGCAAAAATAAGATGTGAACGATAATCATTCAACTGAACTATAATCACTTCAATCAATTATGTTGATTCTATATTTATGGAACTAAAATATAAACTCCTGTCAGGATTTTCTAACACAGAAATAAAGTATGTACATTTTATTTTATTGAAGAAAGACCATAACTCTTGTGGTGATCAGAATTAGATATTCAATGTCAGGATTCAAAGCAATGTTTTGCTACTCCAATATTTTTAAAGTGGTTGGCTTCTGAATGATTACATGTTCAGAGTGAGAAAACGATTGAACATACAAGTAGAATTAGCGTTCTTATACATTTATATATAAACAATCAGTTTAATTTCTCACTGAAATGTACGATCTTCAGCTATTTGCCAGCAATTTAAAACTTGCAATAATTCACTATGGACAGTGAACATTAAACTAAATAAATTATTTGTGTTATCAAATTTTAGTGAATAAAAATTTGAAAACTTCCAATTTTTAGAATGAATGATGTTTAATATGAAATGTGGAGAATGAAAACAAAGCAACGAACATAATATTGTATCAGTGAAAAGTCAAAGCTTTCCAAAGAGTTTTGTGACAAAACAATGATATACTTGTTTTAGTGAAGGGAAGACAGCATGTCAAATATTCATGATCTGAGTAATAATTAGATTTCATAATGAAGCTGACCTTGCAATACTTGCATTTTAAATGCTTATGCTGCACCAAATAATCAGATATTTGCGAGCATTTACACAGTGAAATAATTGGATACTGACTTTTATTCACAGCTGACACATGATAGATTACAAAACTTTAAAGTACAGGAGGAAGTCATTGACCATTATGTATGCATCAGCTCAAAAAATATCTCCCAAGCATCTCCCATTTGCCAGCCCTCTCTCTGTTGCCCATAAATTCATAATTTCCAATTATATATCCAGTTCTCTTTTGAATCTTCATCCACAACTTTCCCAGCCGGTCAATTCCAATTCATAACAACTCTCTAAATAAAGACGTTTTTCCTTATTTCACTTCTAGCTATTTTACTGACATCTTTGCAATTAGAATTCCTTCGTGCTATAATGCCTACTAACAGAGTATTCTTTTTCTATTCTGCAACTTTTTTTCACACTTTTGAGCACCGCAATAAATTCACATCTTTGTCTGTTCTGCTCCAGGAACAAGAAGCCTTGCAAGAACTTTAACAAACACTAAACGGAAAAACAAGCAGAAAACTAGTCTCCAGGATATATGAACATCAACTAGCTACAAAAGACATGATCCCAATATGAATACCTTATGTACTGATGCGGAAGTACGCCACTTTGACTAGGTCTGCATATCCATCCTTGGACAGGCCAAACAGAGACAAGCAGATGAATTCCTGGAAATATGGCATTCCAACCGGAAATCCATCAACAAACACATCAATTTTGACTCCATCTACCATCCTCTGAGAAAAAGGGCAGGAAATGACATTATGGACACCGGAAATTACATTACCAACTCAAGGAAACTGAAACATTTAAATAGAAGGTGGGAGATAACACCAGCACTTCATCAAAGGCTCACTGACTGAGAACAGTCAATGAAACAAACTAGGAACTGCCATTAGTTATTGCTTTAGAATATATCAGAATGTTCGTGGCTGCCACCACGTAGAATAATTGAATGAAAATGCGAGCCTGCATCACCAAGTGCATAACCAAAGGCTTTTTTTTAAAAGTTGTGAGATTACCTGGACAATCAACCGCCTAGGAAATGCATTCCCGACACGTGTTATTAGGGGCAGAAATGCTGCTCAGTGGTTATCATGCCTGCCTTAGAGCGCTGGGGATCCAGGTTTGATTCCAGCCTCGGGTGACTGGCTGCATGGATTTTGCAAATTCCCCCCATATCCACGTGGATTTCCTGTAGGTACTCCGATTTCCTCCCACAATCCAAAGATGTGCAGGATAAGTGAATAGGCCATGCTAAATTGCCCAAAGTGTTCAGAAACTTGTAGGTTAGGTACATTAGTCAGGGGTAAATATAGGAGGAATGTGTTTGGGTGGGTTACTCTTTGGAGGGTCAGTGTGGATGTTTTGAGCCGAAAGGCCTGTTTCCACATATAGGAACTTTATGTTCTATGTCTGTGCCACCCTCTCAGTTCAATACAGACTCCATAAATCCCCTCTCAATCCCCTGCCTTTCACTTTAAGTATGTTTCCTTTTGTTTTTGAGCGTTAGAGTAAGGGAAACAGCTGATGTCTGCTCATCCTCTCCATACCGTTTATTCTCCTGTACCCCTGTACAATATTCCCTCCTCAACCTTCCCTGATGCAAAGGAAAAAGGAATAAGTTTAGCCCTCGCTCTTCAAAGTATGTGATCTCACTTGCCTCGTTCATTCAGATGTGCATCCTCTCACATTCCTCACTTCATCGGCCATAAATCTGGATATTGAAATCATCCATTTATATCATCCTGTAGCCTAATCCTGTCCTCCTCACTGTGAACCACCCAGCTCATCTTTGTGTCATCCCCAACATTAATTATCATTTCACTGCCATCCATCTTCCACATTCTCACCATCATCATTTATGAATATCACAAACAAACCTTGATTTCCTTCATGTTCTCCACATGTTATTCACAAAGGAATAATTAAGAATTCCAGTCTCTTGTTGTTCTTATTTTGGGGAATTTGCAGAGTGATGTAGTTAACACCTATTATGAGGGTGCTGCAAATACCATTTTCGACACAAAGTTAAATTCACCTTTTACACTCTGTCCCTCAGCATGTATTATTCATAAAGCTTGTAACTAATTTAGGATGAACTATGGTTTGGCACCTTGCACTGGAACATTAGCCTGTTGTGTGGCACTGTCCTTTGTAACAATAGTCAGAACTGAGGAATGTTTTCATCTGCAGGATGGACACAGACTCATTGCTTGAATCAGCTAATGTGATGAGGATAAATATTCAATTAAATTCTATGTTATGGACAAACTGCAGGAGATCAAATCATATTCTCATGTCTACCTAGAATTGGAAGCAAATGCATACTGTTAAAAATATTCAAAAATGTTGAGACACAACAGCAGGAGAGAAAAAAAAAACACATCACCTGCATTTGATGGAGATACAAAGCTACAGAGTGAATGTGTAATCTGTTAAAGAATCAAGTGATAGAAAAAGAAGCACATCAAATCTTAATTTTCAATGGAATCAGATCCCAATTTTCCTGAACATTGGTGGTTTTCACCCAACCTCACTTTTCCAAAAACAAACTTTTCCCAGTCACTCAAACTTCATTAGCCATTCTTCCTCCCCTTCCGACTCTTTCCTTGCACTCCTACTTCCCTTGCACTACACCTTCTGTTGCCACATACTCTTCCACTGATAATATCTCTTCACATCTTTCTTCTGCCACTCCCACTGTAAGTTACACCAGTTCCCTAGTTACTCCCACTTCCACTGGCCATCTCTTACCCATTTTTGCTTTCCAACTGGGGTGATGGGAGCTCCTGGCTTCTGTGCTGCTATTGGTCATCAGTGAATGATGAGATTGAGATGATCAATGCCCAATGTCTAATAGTGTATGTCTGTCATTGTCCAATGCACCATGAATAGGGTGGGTTTTCCCCCCATACAGAGTGGAACGTTTTTTTTTCTGTCTCTGTGTCACAGCGCTTAACCAAGCAGCCTCATCCCAAATAGGAAACACCTCTCCTCAGAATCAGAAGTCTATGCATCTGTTTGTCCTTAAACGTTGCGAGGACAGTGACCACATTGTTCAATAAGCCGTGTTCTATCCTTTTTTCTCTTTAGTATTTTAACTTATTGTCCAATGTCAGTTGAGGTGAGATCAGACTAACTTCCCTTGCCATCAAAGTAGCATTTGATTCATGTAGCATCATTCACCCTCAGCAAACTGTGGTTAATGGAAATCAGAGGAAATTCTGTGCTGGTAATTTCCTCAATGAACAATGACACCTTACCCAGAGCTATTGGGAATGACAAATAAACTCTGCCCTTGCTAGTGCCTTACAAAACCATGGATGGATTTGTTTTGTTAATAACATGAAGATACATCAGTTTTCACAGTTTGGTCTAAAGTCTCAGAAAATTAAGACTTGCTGGTTGAGTGTCACCCCAATGAAATCAGAGCATTACAATAAGATAACGATTCAGATTATCTTCAATCATTTACTTTCTGAGGACTGGTCGTGCGGTGTCGTTGCCACTGAGATCAACATTTTCTCTGTCTAACAGCATCACATCGCATTGGCTCAAGGCTGCACCATTCCCCAATTCTACTTCATTCTCCAGCTCATTTGCCGTGCTCACCAGATATACGAGGCCCACAAGATGGAATAACTTAGAGATGCCTATGAGCCTCTGGAATCTGCCACACCACCATGCCCTGTGCTCTGACTCCATTCCCTCCCCCAAGCCCACCTCCTGTCGTGTATTCACCTTCCCTCCAAACCTTCAACGCTCTAATGCTGAATATTCTGTACTCAGCAAAGGTCTCAGCTTTATCCCTCTGTGCCTCACTTTAATGAATTTCAGGAACGACATAATGTTGAACTCCTCTTCCACCATCTTCTCCTCAGTGTCCATTTCTTTGGACAAGAGTCCACTCCACATCCCATCGACCCTTCGCCCAGCTCCAACACTCTCCCTCCACCTGGATCCATTCCTCTGGCATTTACTTGAACTCAATATGTTCATTGAGAACTTTCCATGTGAGTTTAGTTGTCTTAAATTCTCTGTATTCCCCCTCTCCCTATCCAACCTATCACCCTCTGAACAGACTGTACGCTGTATGTTTCAATCAACCCTGACTATGTTATTCAGCCTGTGCCGATAAGGGAGGTGCTGCTGCAGTCTGGTGGACTCACTTCTACATTTCAGAGGCTGAGTGCCAGCTCTCAGATACCTCCACATGTCACCTGCTGGTCCATAACTCTACCATGGCACATCAGGCTATTTTATTTACTAAATCTGACCACATTTCACCTGGAGATTCCCAGTCACTGGCCCACACCTCCCCCACCACTCACCCCCACCTAACAGTCCCGAAGCTGATGGCCCTCTGATAGCAGAGTTCGCTTTTATCTCCTCCTGAAAATCCACAAACAGAACTGCCCATGCAGTCCCATTGCTTCAGCCTGTTCCTCCCATACAGAGCGGGTGCATGGATACATACGTGGTCCAAAGTTATACCTGTTTCTTCATGGGGTACGTAGGTCATTCCATTTCTAGTTCTATTCCAGCCCCCATCCATAACTCTTTCTCCAATATGTAGATATTATCATCGCTGCTGCTCCTCTTTCTTGTCCAGAATTGGAAAAGTTCGTTGTTTCCCATTTGCACCTCTCCCTCACATTCACCTGTCTACCTCTGACTCCTCCCTTCCTTTACTCGATATCTCTGCTTCTATTTCTGAGGATAGACCAGTCACTGATATCCAGTAATAACCGACCAAGTCCCACAGCTACCTGGAGTATGCATCCTCACACCCTGTTTCCTGCAAAGGCTCCAATCCATTCTCTCAGTTCCTCCATCTCCACCACATTGCTTCTGATGAAGTCAACTTCAAACATGTGGCCTCTGATGTGTCCACCTTCTTCCTCAACCGAGAACTCCCCAGCACTGTTATTGACAGGGACCTCAACCAGTTCCGACACACCTCCTGCACTTCTACCCTCAGCATCTTTCTTCCCTGCTGTAACAGCGTTAGAGTTTCCCTGATCGTTACCGACCATCCCACCAGCATTTACATGCAGAAGATCATCAGTCTGCATTCCCCCACCTCCAGCGAGATGCCACCACCAGACACAAATTGCCTCCTCTCCCCTTTC